>NW_020447418.1:46642-47963 GCF_003343035.1 Apteryx rowi | reverse complement strand
GACAGGCCCCGGAGAGGTCGGAGCGGCCTTTCCGCAGCGCCGGGCAGCGGGGAGGACCCGGCCGCCGCGCCGCGCCACGCCGCGCCGTCAAGGGGGCGAGAGCCAAAGCGCGAAATGGCGGCGGCAGTGGCCAATGAGCGAGCGCCTTCCCGGCGCGCGCCTCCTCCACGCGGGGGGAGGGGGGAGAGAAGACACTGCCGCAAGGGCCTCTGGGAGCTGCAGTTCGGCGGCGGCTGCGTGGCGCAGAGCCCGCTGGGAGTTGTAGTCTCCCCTTGCCTCTCCCAGTGCTGTGGCAGGCCCTGGGGGGGGAGGCACAGGCTGCCGTCACCCCCAGACCTCGGCCCGCCACCCCTTGACCCCCGTGCTGCTCTGCCCCGGGCGGTGTGGGACCCGGCGCCCCACCACAGGCCTGCTGGGGTGTAGCTGTTGTGCGGCCGCCCAGGCCACAGCTTCTCGCTCGCAGCCCTCGCATCCCAGCCTGCCCACCAGCCCGCCTGCCCGTGCCTCCCCGGGACCAGCTCCATCCTCGGGGGTGACGCTGGTCGGCAGGGCTGCAGGGCCCCTCGGTGCTCGCCGAGCTCCTACTGTCACCTCTCTTCCATTTGCTTTCTCGCCTCTCCTCAGGGACAGAGCGTGAGCACTGCGGTGCCTTGCTCCGGCAGGTTTAGGAGTTTACTCTCAATATTCCGCTACTGAAGGTATTTTTTGCTTTAGGTTTGTAAATGCGCATAATGGTCCATAGCAGAGCAGGTAGCGCAGAGAAATGTAGCTGAAGGGTGGGAGTGAAACCTGTTAGGGCTCCRGAGAGAGCCCCCCCGCTGCTGAGAAAGCGCTGTCTCCCGCACAGGTGGCTTGTACCCGTTTCCTGYGGAAAGTTACGTTGGACCACAGCCGTCGAGCAGCCAACGACGGTTTTCACCCCACAGGATGAAGCGGGCTTCYGACAGCCCGGGCTCATGCCGCGAGGCAAGAGCAGAGCCCGCGAGGCGGATCGGTGACCGCAGGAGAGGCCCTGTGACCCGCCGCAGGCCTCAGCTGCCGGGGCAGAGGGGACGGTGTCCCCGGCCGTAAAGCACAGCAGACGCGACGCGCTGGGCGGCAGGTGCGCCGCCACCGCCGAGTCTCAGCCGACGTAGCTGCGATAGGGAAACACGCGGCGCAGGGCAACGCGCCTCGGGATAAGCTCCCGGTGCCTGGGACGTGCGGCCCGGGGAGTGGCCGCGCTACCGCGACACAACCGCCTCCCTCGCGACCTGCGCCTGGCGCCTGCGCCGGCAGGGGGCGGGGCGGAGCAGGGCGGCGCTCTAGCCGCGCTCCTCTC
>NW_020447418.1:10541-46422 GCF_003343035.1 Apteryx rowi | reverse complement strand
GGGACGGGACAGGACGGGACGCGGCGCTTCCTGGCGGCGGAAGCGGCAGCGGCCGGGCCGTGCTGGGCTCCGCGCGCCCGCTGTGTCCGTGCGCGGCCGGCAGAGGCGGCAGCATGTCGGTGGCGGGGCTGAAGAAGCAGTTCTACAAGGCGAGCCAGGTGAGGCCCGGCCCCCGCCGTTAACCCCCCCCCCCCGGTGTCCCGGTGCGGTGCCGATACCCCTTCTTGCCCCTGTCACCTCCCCTGGCTTGGTGCCAGCCGTTATTCCCGGTGCCCCCGGTATCCCGGTGCGGTGCCGGGGCCTCTCCGTCTGACAGCCCGCCGTTACTCCCGGACCGGTGCCGGTACCCGTCCGCGTGCCGGTGTCCGCTGCTCCCTCCCCGGTACCGGGGTCCGGTGTCGCCGCTGTCCCCTCCCGGTGGCTCCGGCGGGGCGATCCCGCAGCCGCGGGGAGGCCGAGGGCCGCTGGCGCGGGGCGACATGGCGGAGCCTCCCCGCTCCGGCCGCCCGCCGCCCTCCGAGCTCGCCCGACGCCTGGGCCGAGCTGGCAGCAGACGGGGACGCGGCCCCGGTCCCGGTCCCGGCGCGGCCATTGCCGCGGTCCCCGTCTTCGCCCATCGGCGTGAAGCCAGTGGGGACACGGCTGCTCGTTTCGCGCTGGCGGATCCCGGCGTCGCGATGCCGGCAGGTTGGCCGCCGCTTTCTAGCAGCGCTCGAAGTCGTCTTTCCAGGTCGGTGTCACGGCGCGGACGTGCTGCTCCCATCTGTCAGAGAGGGACGACGTCCCCGACATGACCGYGGGACGGAGGGAGCTTGTTCTGCGTCCAAAACCTTGCCGCGAGCGAGCCGCGGCCGTTCRACAGGCGCCAGGGCAGCGACAGATCAGCGCGGCGCAGAGCCTCGGGCCGCGAGATGCCCTTGCGCTAGACATCAAGTCGGCGTATGGCTTCCAGGAGCGAAAAAACAAAAAAAGCAAAGGCTGAAATTCTGCAGCAGAGCAGAATTCGGGCCCGGAAGGTGAGGTCGTGGCTGGGGATCGCCGGCCCTCTTTAACCCCGGCCTGGCAGAGAGCAGCTGCAGCCTAACCTCAGGAAGCTCCCGCTTCCTTGATAGTAGCTGGCATCGGGACCGGGAAAGGATTTTGCGGTTTGCAGRGCGAGGGTGTCCAGCTTCTCAGCCTGCGGATGTGCTGCGCAGGAAATAGAGGCCTGGCGATGCTGGGAAAACTGTCAGGGGTGCAATTTTTTACTGATTTATTGGCCAAATGAAACCATTTAAAATCTTCCTTAATTGATAGTTCAAAGCGACACTCCTGAAGTAAAAAGCGTGTTTACAGCTGCGTAAAAAGTGGATCTTAGGTACGGCTCCTCGCGGCTCGGCAGTGGGCTGACGCTCCCCGGCTCAACGCAGGGGAATTGGCGTCTAACGCGGTTCGCAAACGCTTCGTCCCCCCTCCTCTGCGTTACGGCTGGCCGTTCCCCCTCCCTCCCTCCCTGAGCGGTTACCCTGGTGCTTATCGATGCTTCCGAAACTAACGCTTGGGATTTCTTTTTTTAACATATTTTTTGGAATGAAGCAGGAATCAGCAAAACTTCCTGATGAAAAACACCGCTCTGGCTTTCCCCAATTACTGCTTTAGTGCCCCTGTTTTAAATTTAAGACAGATGAATTTTGTACTGATCTACCAATAGGCTCTGTATGTTTTCCAGGCGTAGCGTTTCAACGCTTCCGAGCTTGGTCCAAATATGTTTGCTACGTGTGTTGCCTCCTTTCTTGGCTGTATTTATGTAAAAGCATTTTGCTTAAACAGCAAAACAAAATAATAGATTCCTGAAGTTGTTCCCCCATCCCCTTTCTCACAGCRGCAAAGCAATCCCCTGCATCATGTTTTTTACAACTTCCCAGGGAAAGGTTGTGCTGAAAATTTGTCGTTGGAGSATTTTACTCGTGCAGATCTGCAGTGTTGTCGTGGCAGGGCAATTAGAGGTGAAAGCTCATCTGTGAGTCAAAAGTAACGTGATTCTGAAGTCTAAATATGTCATCCTAAAACATCTGATAAAAGCTTTCAGCAAGGGAATTATTTTAAACTGAGGTAAATTCACAGGTGGCCTTTGCAGGTGTTTTTATGTTACATATGTAATTTTTTTTGAAAGGAACTCTTCTAGTTGCTTGGGGAAAATCAAACTCAGTGAGGTTCTTTGGTAAGAGGTGGCCCAAATATCCAACTTGGTGGCCTGTTTGTGTATCGTGTGTGTAGGCACGTACTTTATTTGAACACTTAGACACTGCATTCAAGGGCGATATTAAAACGTGGGAGATAAGGAGCATGTGCAATTGCACCTTGAGTTCTCTTGCGGCTCTTGTTGCTGCAGGGTTTTGGAAGCTGATTTAATCTGAACAAATCGAGTTTAACGCGAGGCTTGCTGCCAACATTCGTGGTACGATTGCAGAAGTGAATTGCACACTTTGCAGGGAAGCAGAGGAAGGCAGTCTGCTTTCCGAGGATAGTCCCTGCTGGCTCCTTCGGAGCATCCCGGTGACTGGGACGCAGAGAAGCATCTGAGCTTTTAGACATTCTTTTTCTGCGATCTGGGAGCGATTGGTCCCAGTTCTACCATTTTCCTGCGTTCTCCTCCTCCACGTTCCCTTCTCACCCTTCTTCCCCCTCCTTCCACCAGTCCCACTCTTGCACTCCTTGGCTGAAGGAGAAGGAAGATTAGTTATTTTTTGGCTCTCTTAAAGGTGTTAGGTGCTGCCAAACCCAAACATGTGGAAGATTTTTCCTAAAATGTTGCGTTTAATTCCGTGTCTGTTGTTAATTGAAGGAGAACGTAGCCAGGACCGGGGCCTGCGAGGACCATCTCAGAAAATCGAYGTTGCTGCAGCGGCGGGTGTGGGATTTCCCCCCTCGCCTCCCAGCGAGAAGAGGCTGCCAGTTCAGCCTCCTCCGGAGCCAGAGGGAGCAGGGTGGTGCTGCGGGCGGCGGAGAGGGCTTGGTCCTGCGCTCCTGCCCTCGGGAGGGCCTGACTTGTCTGGTTCCTGTGGGTCTGCGTGCTCCCTGGGTGAGGCTGCCAGGCGCCCACACGCAGCAGAGCGCCAAGATGGTATCCTGCAGAAAGAGCCCTGCTTGCAAATGCTGCAGATGGTGAACAGTTCTGCGTGCGCGTCCAGAACAGGTTTTGCTAGTTCGCAGTGAAATGTTCTTTTTTAAAAAAGAAAAGAAAAAATCCTGTAGAAAACATTTTCCCAAGAGGGAGGGGGAGAAACAACAGCATCTTTGAGTTCCAGCACTGTGAGCCAGGAGCGAGGTGGGAAGTGACGCTGCAGCCTCCGTCAGCGCCAGGGATGTGAGACCTGGCCAGTCCCGGGCTCCGTCCGGCCTTGACCCAACGGTGGCCGCTCAGGTACAAAGGAGGGGGCAAAACCCTGCAGTGGAGAAGTGGCTTYGCTTGCGCCATTTGCTTTTCTTGGAGCCTCGATCCAAGTCCTGAAGTACAACGTTTAACATCCGCCAGACTTTCCATTAACCGCAATAACGTGATACGCTTGGTGGAGAGACAAGCTGGGCAGGCAGGGCAAAGAAACAGCAGTGCCTCTGCTCTTCCTCGGCGAGGCTGGTGCTTAGAGCCGAGGGTGTTTGTGGGTTTGGTGCTCCTTAGCCGTAGAACAGCAGCGCTAGCTGCTATCAGCGGGTTATCTACCACCGCTCYGAAGGGACAAGCCCTAGGGTGGAGGCAGCGCTGTCGGGGTGTGATACTGGTGAAGGAGTCGCCTCCCTCCGCGAGAGCCGAACTGCCTCTCGCTACCCGGCAGTCGTGCCCTGCGTGACACCGCCGAGGTTGGAAAAGCGGCACGGCCCTTCTCGCTAGGGACGGGTCTGATCCGGGGAATGGTACCGTGCCGGCGGTGGCCACATCAGCACGGTGTCACCGTGCCTCCCGGCTCGGCTGATGCTGACTCAGGCGAACGAGGGGCCCTTCGGAGGCCGTACCGTGAGCGCAGGCTGCTGCCCATAGCTGGCTCCGAGAGAAGCCTCCTCTCCCTGCTGCTAGGGCAGGAGGGCTGCTCTGCTTTGAGCAGAAGGAACTTGCCAAACGCCCTTCTGGCGACGCGTTAGACCCGTTTTTGTATTAGTGGATGTGCCGTTGGTTCGGTTTGGAGAGCAGGTGCAGCCTAAGCAAGGGTTGCGCTCTCCGCCTGGAAAGGCGGCGTCGCTCTTCTAAAAACAAGCTGGCGTTCAGCCCTAGGCGCCGGTGTCATGCGGAATGGCATTAGCGTCCTCCAAGGTCTGTGTGGTCTGAGCCTTGCTAAACCTGCCCAGGCTTAAACCGGGGGGGCAAACAACAGGTTGTCTTCTGCTGCGTCTGGGGGACCTGCTTCCCTGCCGCTGGCTGCCTGCCCCCGGAGCTTGTGATCTCCAGCCGCAGGTCACAGCGGCAAGTAGTGGTTATGTCAAAAGCTGCAGTATGTCGCGTAGAAAGGCAGCCCTCCGCGCTGTAAGATAACATCCTCTTCCCTTTCCAGGGTTTGAGGAGCGAGGACAGTTAGTCCTGGCCTGAGACAAAGACCAGCAATCTCCTCCTCCACACGTGAAATACAAAGGCCGTTTTCGGAGAGGGGGAGAAGCGAGTGCTAATTAAAACCAACGAGCCCTTGACATACACGCTCTTTCCTGAGTTTGGTGACTGCTCTCAAGGCTTCTGAGGATGCTTTTGAACATGAGTAGGTAGCGCTTTCTTTCCGCCTGGTCTGAGAGCTCAGGATATGCTTGGTAGCTTACGATGGTTGTTTCATCCCAGAAGGGTCAAGCAGTTTCCAAGCCCTGTGCGCTTGTAGCGCGTGTTGTCCAGCCAGTTGATAATGAGTCCTGAGAACCTCCTGCCCCTCCACTTGGCGCCCAGGTATTGCGCCGCGGCGGTGTCTGCTTAAAAGGCTGAAGCAGATGAATCTGGTCCTAGACGTGCTGCAGGAGGGCTGTTTTGTGGCTGGGGGAGAGAGTGCAGCTGGCAGGGCGGATGCTCTCTCTCCTTCCCTTTGGCCTTCTCGGGATTTTGCTCAGAAGATGCCTTTCCGCTCGCTTCCTTTGCTCTGCGTGCAGCTGGGCGGTGGGTTTCTCTGGCTGTCACAAACGTGCTGTGCAGCATGGGCTCCCCCACTAGAAGGGAAACGGGCTGTGCGGCGTGCAGGATAACCTTTTAGATTGGAAAACAAAACCCACGGAGGCCTATTTCCCTGGCCAGCGCTCRTCTGTCAGTGCCCTGTCTTGCTACCGATGTTTTGGGTTGTGCCTGCCCTCCAGCTGTAGGTTTCTCCTGCTCTTTGGAGCCTGCCGCACCTGGAGTTTTTTATGCACATTTTGGCTCAAACTAACCGTTGGCAGAGTTGAGGCCGTGGATGACACAAGGATGGAGTTAAGCTGCCAACTCCAAGAGCGGTGGAGACGCAGGGCCGTGCTCCCGTTGCTGAACGTGCTACGGGGCAGTTACCAGCGCAGCAGTGGCGAGCAGCAAGGCAGAGCTACCTCYACCTGCTGCTGCTCCTTGGTGGTCTGTGCTCTGCAGTGACATGAGAACTTCACGCTGGCTTCGCTTGAATCCTCCAGCAAACAGTCGGGCCAGGAGTGGAGCCAAAATGCACTGAGTGGTGGTTTTTCAGCTGTCCCGTGCACCTGGGAGCTGCAAGGCACTCATGCGTGCAGACGGTGGCCTAGACACGGCAAAGGGGCTGGCTGGGCACGTCTGCGAGTGAAGTCCTTGTACAGCAGGCAGGGAAGCTCTTGCTACTACAGCAGGGTGAAGACTTCACCCAGGAGAGCACCGGAGCTGCCAGTGGAGAAGCCAGGCCCGGGGAGTGGGTTTGAGGTGCTGTTTCAGGCTCGCGTGTTTTTTGAACTGTTCTGGTGAACTTTCCGCTGGTGCACAGGACAAACCCCCGTACTGTGCCACCTCCAAGCAAGTCTCAGCCCATCCCTCAGAGATGCCGTCTGAGGAGCAAGAGGAGATCTTCCAAGCAGGTCACTCCTTGGCTTTTCTGCTGCGTTTGCTGACTCAGAGGCGGTCGCGGCAGCTTGCAGACAGCGATGCTTTACCTTGATGCTCCAGTTGGTCTGTTCAATTCAGAGCAGAAGGAGTTTCTGCAGTAGGCTGCCTTCAGTTCTGTCTTGTTCTCATAACAATATGTATATGAGCTTCTCTTTTGATTATGTTGTGTTTCCTTCTTGTTTCAAACCCAGAAGAACAAATCCTTTGATTTTTCCTTGCAAGTCTCTCCTCAGGACTGGGAGAAGTCACCTCCAGGCAGCTCAGGGCCACGCTTGATGTAGGAAGTGCTGTTGGGTGGTGACAAAGGCAGAGCAGAGGTTGGATGTCGTGGTGGCACGAAGAACAGGTAATTCCTGAAGAAGCAGTTGGCAGCATAAGTGCCTTATCTATAAATGAGAATTTGAACTAGGGAGTCAAGGGATTCTGCTGATTCCTGCCAGACTCCCGCGGTACCCGGTGTTTATTCTATTAATATTAACCTGGGCCAGAGTCCCCTGCAGCCTCCCTGGTTTGTCTTTGAACATTAACGTGCTCCTGAGGCGGAGGGCTGGAGGAGAGCCGGGTTCGTTCGGGCGCAGCGCGACGTCCCGTGCGCGGCAAGGCAGTCGCGCGGTGCACGACGAGCCAGGCAGGGCCCAGGGAGGGAGGGAGCCTTGTTCAGCCCTCGGCCTCAGCCGTGTCGTAGCCGTCATCCTCACCTGACGTGCCGCAGCCCTGAGCTCTTTGCTGTCGCTGGGGATCGGTGCTTAAATGATGCATGTGTTTGCAGAGCYGCGTACGGCCGGTAAAAAAGTGGGGGAGGACAGACGTCCTCTGCTCTCGGCAAACTGAGCGAAGGGGACTGGACCCGGCAAATGCTTCCTCCTGCCCTGGGAGATAACGACACGCTTGTATAAATGCCTGCTGTCACGCCTGGCTAAAAACACTGCGTGCAGGGTACTTTTAATATTAATGCCCCCTCCTGCCTCGCGTGACTCGTCATCGGTGAAATACCTGGTATGGCAACATTGTTTTGGTGGTTAATTATTGTCGGAGCTGAGCTGGGCAGCCCCCGGAATGGGGCAGTTTGGAGCTTTCTCAGTATTGTTCAGCCTGTCTGGAGTCGCAGGCAGGGGGTGGATCGTGTCTCTGTATCCGTTACTTTAACGTGGCTTTTTAATCTTTTTTTTTTTTTAAGATTGCTTTCCCAGCCATCAGGCTCTAATAGTACGAGAGCTCTGTTTCTCGAAGGCAAAGACAGAAAAYGGAGGTGGAAAACTCCAGCTCTCCGTACCCTGCCTGGTTTACCCCCCTCCTCGTTTTTAATGTTAAACAGGGAAAGTATTATCCTGTGTTTACAGCTGGGGGAATCTGGGACGCAGGAAGGATACGTGACTCACTCAAGGCTGTGGAGGAATCGTGCGGAATTCAGGAGCACTGATTCCTCGTCCTCATCTTGCTCCGCGTGGCAATGCCTGCCTGCATTGGGGCTTTCTGTCTAAAATTATTTATTTATCTGTCTGTTTAACAGGTTAGGTTATGGGTGAACTATTGAAAGCGTAAGAAGCAGGACAGTGCCGAGGGGGATGGTTTCTGGATGCCGTGGAAGGAAATCCTTCCTCCCACTTCTCCCTGCCAATACTTTCCTCCTGGGAAAGAGCAAAATACGGATGAGATCAGGCAGGCTGGCTTGTAAAAGCTGAATCATTTCTTTCGCACATTTTTTTTTGTTCCTTCTCTTCCCCCATTCCTACATATGCCGGTGCCTTTTGCCAGGGCTCGGAGCACCGTCCCACCCCCAGCAGATGGGTGGCGAACCCGGAGAGACGGCAAAGCGCGGCGCAGAGGGGCTGCAGGAGGCTTTGCTGCGCTGGGAGCAGGGCGGATAATCGCGGCCGGGGTTGCAGAAGCGCTAGCGTAAAAGGCGAGGCGCCGCTGCAGGCTGCCTCGACGTGCCGGGCGCCCCTCGAGGGGAGGCTGCAGCCTCTTTTGCAGAAGTCGGCGTTAGCTGAGGGGAAGCKGTTCCCCGTTTGTGCCCCTCCGGTGCCAAGGGAGCAGCTGCGCCTCTGGGTCTGTGAGCGTGTTCGGTGGGAGGAAGAGTCGGCTCCCTTCAACGCCTCCCCCCACGCTCCTTCCAACAGCCCATGCCGTATGGGAGCTTTTCTCCTGCACCAGTCGGCTGAGGTTTACAGCGCGGGGTCTTGCAGAGAGCTGAAAGACTCGTATGAAGAGCGCACTAGGAAAGATCTTTTGGGTGATGTTGCTAGAAAACACGGGGGAGAGTTGGTGTGCGCGCTGTGCGTGGCGTGGGGTGCGAGGAGGTTCTTGCAGTGCCCGCCCGGAGCTGAGCCGGCGGCAGCCGCGTGGATGCGGCATGTCCCTGCCCCTTCCCCCTTGCACCGCTCAAGCCAGCTGCCAAACTCCTGRAAAGGTCGGAAACAGAATAAATCCCTAATGCAGAAGGTCTTGGGTTTGTAAGGGCAGCTGAACTCGCGTGCACGGAGGCTCGGTGGTGCGTCCGGGCACTGATGCTGTTTCAGGAGACGCCTGGGGCGCGGAGGGCTGTGCTGCCGGCCTTGCCATCTTCTTTTGCYGCTTGCCGATTAAATCGTTGGCCCGGCCTGAGAAGTCCGGGGCCCGGAGCCGTTGCTCCGCCGTGGCCTTTTGCATCGTTCTGCAGAGCCGTGCCCTCCCAGGCTGCATCCCTCGCTGCCGCCGCATGTCCCCGGCCGTGAGTCAGACCCTGCGGCTGGGGAGCAGGTGAGTCATGTCGGTGCTGAGCCCGAGCCGACGGGGAAGGATCCGGCCCCTTCGGGCTAGAAATGCCCCGTGGCATCGCTGAGCCTCTCTCGTAACAAGCTTCCGCGCRACATGACTTAGCACGAGTTTCAACCCCCTCTTGGCCTTGATTATAAAAGCAATAATTTATAGGGGTGCGAGGGTTTCCGTTGAGGTGCCTGCGGACCTGCCTTGCCGCGGCCGGAGAGTCCGTGGAGAGCCGGGCTGCTCGCTCTCCCAGGAGAAGCCTCCTAGCCTGCGGCGTGCGTAGTTAGCTTTGGTGCCGATACCTTCTCGCTAGAGCCTGTCTTTTGCTTTTGAAGCCACTGGGAATTTTGGGAATCTTCCTATCTCACGTTAACTGGCTATTAATAAAACTCGTGATAATGTCACTAATTAGCTTGCTCTTCTGCTTGGGGAAAAAAAAAAAAAGAGTTAAACACATCTCCATAATGAAATTCCGTCTTTCAGACGGAGGATAAAATTTGCATGATTAAAGCTTTGAAGGGCTTTTTCTAATTGAGGAAAATGCTTCATAATTCATCTAAGAATTTGCAAACCAGGCTGTGTGTTCTTTTTGGCCCAGGCTTTATTCAGCTGTGATAATTTACTAACCATTTTCTTGACCAAATTTGTTTTGGCTTTACAGGACTAGCTATATTTAAACGTAATCTTGCCACCTTCACGATAAAATAGGCAGAAAAAGGGTGAACAATTATCCACCCCCAAAGCAAATCCACTGAGTAAGAAGGTGCTGTTCTTGCCAAAAGTTCCCCTCCCGCCCCGATCTTCTTCACTTTGTAGCTAAATGGTGAAGCATTTAAAAAGCATCTTGTTTGTCGCTGACGCGTGTCAGTGCACATGCTTTTGGGTGGACTTATGGGGCATTGGGCAGGCTCAGATCTGGAGCGCCAGATGTTGCTCTTCTCRTCATAGCCAGATGAGCTATTCTCATCTACAGTAAAGCTCCTCCTAATTGYATTGAATGAATTTTAAAGACCGAGGGAACCTGCATTTTGGGCTCGAAAGGGATAATATAATCTGAACGTTAGCTGCCACAATTCCTGATGCACCTACTGCTCTAGCCGCAAGGCACAAAAGCGGTAGTGATGCATCAATAGTGTCATCTTCAGACTAAAGCTGAACTGCAAAGGGCTGGCAGAGCTTTTCCCATTTAAACAATTCCAAAATGAGCCTTGGCAAGCGTCACTGGTATGTGGCAAGAAAAGCGCATGGCTTCAGCATCATCCCGTAGGGGCTGAAAGCCCGGCGGAGCACCTGGATGCGGAGAAGTCCCCCGTGCCAAGCTCTTCGAGGAACCGGCACGGGAGAGGGGGCTGATCCGGCCCGTCGCGCCGTTGCCGCGTTGTTCCCTGCTGCAGTCTCGCGAAGGCCTGTTCCCTCGTTCCCCCTCTCCTTTTCCTTAGGATGCTGTGCTCCGGTCTGATAGCCGCTAAGCTTTTCCTAGTATTCAGGTTAACAAAGGAAAGTGTRTATTTATAGCAGCCTGAATTATTTCTCTGCCTCTTTGATGTCTGTGTGCGCCGAGATGCCATTAGGCCYGTCCTGTAGCTCTCGTTTGGCTAACGCTCTCCGTATGACGACGGGGATGTTACAAGCGCTCAGCCCAGACCTCTCGCTGCTGCCCTTAACGTCCGCAAGAGGGGTTTTGCCTTCCTTTTTAAAGAGTTGAGCTACTGYCGAAGTTTTCAATCTCGCCGTGTCGGTAAACCTGTCTGGTTCCTCACCTTGACTCTTCCCTGAACTCACTAGYGCCGTCTCCCATCTCAAACCGAATGCCACCATGGCCGGAGCAGCTTCCCGCACAGCTGCTTTCCAGCGCGGCCCGTCGGCCTGCTTCGGTCTCATCACGCTGCAGATCGGGACGTTCTTCTGCCTCCTCCTCGGTTCTCRGCTAGGGCCTGGGCTCTGTGGCTGTTCGGGGCTTTTGCTTGGTGATGCCGGGGGGTCCTGTGCCCCGGGGGAAGTGTTTTCCATCTGCCTCGGTTTGTGCAGGAGCCCAAGTTCTGTCCGCTGCTATTTCCAAGCGCTCCTCACAGGTTGCCCTGTGGCTGTTGTGTTTTCCCTGGAGAGGTACCGGTGTTGTAAGCCCTCCTGAGTACAGCTTTCCTTTTTTTTTTTTTCTTTTTTTTCCATTGCTTTCTGCGTAATCCTTAGGAGCAGCRCGTGGGCTGCAGGTGGACTGCTGGTGCTGATCCTGCATACGCTGGCAGAGGACGGGGCCTCAGCTTGTTGTCCGCCTTGGCTTGTCATTGAAGCTGTGCTAGTATCTGGCAAAGGAGGCAAGCGGAAACCAGTGCTTGTGATTACCCGGAGGCACTTCAGTGACAATATTTTGTGCTTTTATGCCATATCTAATGAGCAGCTTGGAGCATCCGCCCCGCTTTTCCCCCAGGTGCGCAAACGGCTGGTGCAGTTGCTGGGAAATGATTGCTCAGCAAATCTGGAAAAGTCAGGCCAGAATTAACTCGGGCTCTTCCGAGAGCCTCGTGGCCTAATGGGACGCAGGGAGGCCGGGCAGGAAATCTGAATGCAAGGCAAATATTCCATGTTTCCCCTCGGTTTAGAGTGCTTCCTCCTGTAAACTGCTACAGTCGTGGCAAATGGGCAAAGAGAAGAGCAATGCCAGTGCGAGAGAGGAGTTTTTGTTTTCGCTGTTAACTTGACCCAAATTTTTTGTTTTTCTAGCTGAATAGAAATTATGTCTCATTTGGTACAGAGCACGAGAGAAGTAACTAATAATAGGGGAAGATGTTTCTGATGCAAATCGGTACTGCTGACTGTTGGGAGGTGCCCGCTTTCATGCGGTAAGAGCATTTTGAGTGTCTACCCAGAATTAGCGATAAGCATTGAAACTTCCTCTTCTCCGGTGTGAAACTCCTTTTAAAGCGGCGTTGTGCCCTTTCTGCAAACTAGCCCCGGTGCCCTTTCCTGGCTCGGCATTAGCCAAGGCGAGGCCGAGCTGTCGGCGTCTATTCAGGCAAGGAAAAGGAGGCAGCATTTCTCTCCTGGTGAAAGAGTAGCTTGGAGAGCAGTGAGACGCTGACAAGCACGAAACGCTCTTGGAAAGGCTTTTTGTGCGTGTAATGGGCAGCCRGCGAGCAGAGAGGGGATTTGGAGAGCGTGAAGGAGCCGAGGGTGGGCCCCTGGGTCGGTTCAGGGTTGTGGGGCTGATGATGCAGCAAGTTGTTTCTGGAAGCGTTTTTACACTGCAGGTACGTTAAGTCCAGGGCGGCTTTGCTGGACGCCGTCTCCCCGCGAGAGCCAGCCGGGCCCTTTTGGAGATCGACGCTGAGGCAGAGCAGGACCAAGGGCCTTATAAACAGGCATCACAGCTAGGATTTTAAATCCTGCCGTCACGCCGCAGGCAGGGAAAGGACGAACACCCCGAGCAAGCAGGCAGTGGCTGCATTGCAGCGTACATGCCCTTCTCCAGCCTCAGCTCTGCGTGTCTGGCCTGCTGGCTCCTACTTAAGTTACATTTTTTTAATGCATGCTGTCCTCATTCCTCCGAGCCCATCTGCTGGATGGAGATGAGTCATTCGATAGTGCTCTGAGTAGGTGATTTGACAGGTGGCTCCCTAGAAAGCTGCCTTTGCATGCGGCAGCTCTTTCTCTGCRGTTCCTATATGATGAGCTTACAACCTGGGGTCACTTTGAAGATGTTCTGCTTTGTCAGGAGGGAAGGGYAGGAGCTCTGCGCCGTTCTGTGCCGACCTTCCTGTCCCTCTTGCTGCAAATCAAGGCAGTCGTGCTCTGGCGCAGGGTAGAGAGCAGCCAGATCCCGTTTCAGATGGTTAAGGGGGTGGATGGCTCCGTTTGTCCCTAGACACGTTTCTGTAGTGCACGGGGCTGAAGGTAGCGGCATCACCTCTACGTGCGTTGGCACGAGTACGCGCTGGTGCTTGGGCGATAAGTCTCAGAAGGGACTAGCCCTTTCCTTCAAGGAAGGAAACAGGAGGAGGAAAGGCAAGGAGGTTCAGGAAGAGATTGAGGGCTGGGGAATGGAGTAGAAACGCTAACGCAAGCTGTTTAGCAGGGACACTCGGCGCTGCAGGTGCTGGAGGAGCTGTGAGGTCCGTGTGCCCAGAAATTGGGCAGATCAGTGGCAGGGTGGACACTAGGAACCGGCCATGGTGGCTCGCTCTGCAGGGCAGGAAGGGGAGACCTCCGGCTTCTGCTCCCATTTCTCCGATTTGCCCTGCCCTTCCAAGGCCGCCCCGGGACGTGGGAAACGGTGAGATGGGCTCTGTCAAGTCACAGCAGGCTTCTGCTTTTAGCTCTGCTGCAAACCTGCTCTTCACAGTAGGCAAATCACTTCCTCTCGTACTCTTTCCCCTCCTAGCGCTCGTCAGTCTTCTCTGTTTAGAGCAGCAACTTTTAGGGGTGAGAAAGTCCAGTGGGTGCAAATCTAGTGCCCAGCCTCGCGAGGACCCCAGGAGCTGCTGTTCGGAGCACGGGGGTTCGCCAAGGCATCTGCCTTCCCCTTCGTCGGAGGCACAGCAGAGATGTTCGTCCCTTATTCCACGCCATAAACACTTGGGTCTGTTTTCTTCCCTTTAAAGTAGGTGGGAAGAAGGCGCTGAGATTAGCGTGCGCTTTGCCGTAGGCGTGCCGATCTCTCGTTAAACTGGGACGTCTGCTGCTTCTCAGTAACCTGCTTCCTTAAGAAGGGATGTCTGCTGTAAAAATACTGTTGAATTGCCATCAAAGATAGTTTAAAAGCCTCTGAGGAGACATGATATCCGGTCACATATGTAAAGCTGACATGGCCTGGCTGACACCAGAAAGAACTGCAAGTTAGCTGGGGAAAAAAAGGGGTTTTCTCCCGTGTGCGCAGCGCAACGCTAGCGGTGGGGTGATGTCGGCCGTGGCTGCTCCACGGCACGTCGCCTTTCTCTCCAGTTCCCAGCCACGCTGCCCTCGAGGCCGGGAGCTGGAGACATGCCGAGCTGCTGCCCGGGCGTTTGCGAGCGGCAGGAAACAGGGATATGGGAGAAAAGGCGAGGGCTTGGCTCGACGTGTGCGTGGTCCGGATCCCGACTGGTGTCTGCCGTTTGGCTAGCACCTTCCAGTCTTGCCTTGTTTCCAAGGATTACGCCAGGAAGGTGACAATTAAACTTGCATGAGATGCTTTGTGTTGGCACGGAGGCGCAGAACATCAAACGCGGGCCTCCTCCCTGTAAAGGTCTGCTGGGGGATTGCCGGGGGCCGTAAGACACCTCCCTGCGCGAGCTGGTTCGGCGAGGAGCCTTGCAGTCCCCGGCGCGGTGGCAGAGACTTGCAGGGCGCCCGGGGAAAAACCCTGGGTGTTTTCCAGACCCGCCGTAGCTGGATTCCAGCACTGCCAAACTTCTGCTTATCCTGAACGTGCTGTAGAAACAGAGTGTGTCTCAAGGAGACCTTCTTGGGGCTCTCCACCCTTGCCACCGCCAGCTCCCAGAACAGGAGAGCCCTGTGACTGCGGCCAAGTAACCAGGCCCGTTTRCTGCAGGTCTATTTTAAATCCTAAATACACACGCGGCAGCAGAGTAAATTGTCATGTTGGGTTTGCAGAGCTGCGACTGCCCAGCCTGCCTCTGATGCTGCGATGATAAAGCTCCCCATGAAGATGACCTAAAATTATGCTTAATTCCAGGGAGTCGTGCCTTGCTGAGCTGGAACAGTGAAGATGACTTTATTTAGCTTTCGTGGGACCAGCCCACCGAGATGTGCTACCACCTGCAAGAGAAAGCGGGCACCAGCAACCTCGGCGTCTATTAGCAGCAGCTCTCCCTTAAGCGCTTGTTCTGCGTGTCCGTCCGCTGCGCTTCGGTGTTGTGCTAAAGCCCCGTTCCTCTTGGATCCGAAACATTCGCAGCACCTTCGTAATTATTTTGCGGGCTGGCTTTTTCCGCTGAACTTGCTCGTTTTTAATGAAGGGAGCTTTTTGCTGAAGGGTAGCGCGGCTCGTCTGTTTGCTCRGCTGCGGTTTTTATTTCGCGAAGGGAACTTTCTGGTGAGACGCGGGGCTCTGAGGGTGCCCGCGAGGAGGAAGGCGGCTTTGATGCGCCAGCCCGTGGAAGCAAAACGTTTTCGTTACGCTGTGGGCAAACTGTTTTGAATGCAATGATTGYATACGTTTGATATGCTATAAATAGGGCAGATTGTTTGCTACGGGAAAAGAACGCGAGTTAAAAAAAGATTTTTGTGCTTCTCTTGGTGCGTTTTGTTTGTTTGAGGCCGGAGGAGGGAGTTAGGCCCTGCGCTGGGCAAAGTTCGTTTCCTGTTGGAAAATATTTAAAGGCTAGGGAGCAGAATATCAAAATCAGGTATGTGAAATTCCGTGGGAGATTCGCTTAGGAGCGGAAAAAGAGGCCGACTTCAGCCTCCCGCATTCACGGCTTGGGCAGACGAGGACTCGCCCGGGGAGCAGGCGTGCAGGTGTGCTGCAGATGTGTCCTCCGGGTTTCGAGGCGGCGGTGCCTCACGGGCGCCCCTCACCTGGGGAAAGGCAGGCTGGGGGCGTCTTCCCTATCGGCTCTGTCGGGGAACTCACGTTTGCTGATAACGGYGTGCAAAAACCTCCTTTTTTGTATACACATTGGTCATGCCTCTGTCAACAGCAGTGCCGGCGCCTGGGAGCGCTGCCGCGAGGCCCCGCTGCAGCACGGCACGTCCCATCGCTGGTCTTGGGCAAGAGCCTCATCTGCTGCTCCCCAAACCCCTTCCGATGCTCGGTGCTCCTGAATACATCCAGGCACATCCCGGCCAACCACACCTGCTGTGCGATGAAACGTGCTGGTTCCGGCCTCGCGCTCCCGGCAGGAATGTTAATGCGGGATGATGATGCAGCCAGCAATGAGGGAAATGCAGCTGTAGGGCTGGGGTAGGTGTGCCAGGGTCCTGCGTCTTGCCTTCGGCATCCGGCTAGGTTTCGGTCACTGCGCGGGCGGCATCAAGTGACTGATACCTGCCTGTCYGATTCCTCTTTCTCTGGATTGCATAAGGATACCCAGTGATGGAGATTTGCTTTTTTATCTGCTGGGAGCTTGTCCTGGAGTTGAATAGCAGTTGTGTAAATGAGGTGAAAGAACAGAGGATTTTGAGGCTGTCGGACTGGAAGGACGCRTGGATTTTGTGTGATATCTCGGGAGAGGCTGTGCAGCCCCCTGTTATCCTTGAGCTCGCGTTTCTCCCCCACCCGCTGCTATAAAAGAGGAGCCCTCTCCGCTGCCTCTCCTTGCCCCGTGCACACACATCATTCCTGCCTCTCCCCGTAGCCGAGCTCCTGCTGCCATAGTTAGGTCAAACAATAGGTCTTTCATTTCCGAATATCTTCCACCGTGCGCAGCCCTGCTGTAGGCCTGAAACGGCAAGGGGAAACGGCGATCGTTCGCGCTCCCACGCCGCTGCGAAGGTGATCGGGGACCGCGGCAAGTGGGAGAGGCGACCGGGAGCAGCCAGGGGAGCCGAGCCGCGTCCCATCCCTCCGGCCGAGCGCTTCTGCGGGGGAAACGGGCCGGCTGCTGCGCTGCCGATAGCGTTTGCCGGGGGCGGGAGCCGCTGCGCCCGGGAGCCGTCCGGCAGGATCGCATTGAACGCACCTCTCTGATCTCAGGTCGCAGCTATCTAGGGCACATTTGAACTGGCAGGATCCTTTTAATTAAACGCGGATGTGAAGTGAGGAATTGATTCCCAGCTCCTCCGCTGGAATGCGTGTGCGCTGCCCGCTCCTCCCCTCTTCCCCCACCCTGCGGCTTCRCCGCGTTGTGATGGCAGGTAAACAGCCGTCCTGTTTTGAAGCAGTTTTATCTCGCTGGTCCCTAACGCCCGGCTATATCATCTTGTGCTAATATTTGCTCTAGGAGGCGTTCGGCTTCGGCTCTGCGGTTGTGCCCTGCCTCTCTCTGGGCTGCGGCAGGGCTTGCTGCAGGTTTATCGCTTTAGTATGCATCCCGTCCCGGCGGCGGGGGAGATTAAGGAAACCGGAGAGCGTAGACTTGTTCTCGTCTTTCACACTGAGCCAGCTGATGCACTTGGGAGCGTAAGACTAAAAGAGACAGTTTGGGCTGCTGAATTCAGTTAACTGTTTTCATGTCTCTCCTTGCACTGTCCCTTCCCTGGGTTCACATCTGTCCGGTTGCAGCATTTGAGGTTAGGTCTCCAACCGGGGGGAGACTGGCCTATGCCAAGTCTCTGCTTGGCAGCTTAAGAAATAAAGTGGTGAAGAATCGTCCCCGTTCCACCTTCACCGCGTCCTCAAAAAGGCGCCGGAGCTGCTCCACGGAGGAAGCTGGAAGCGGAGGTGGGCGCCAGCAGTGTTTCACCGGTTCAGTTAGGCCAAGCTGGGCTCTGTGTCAACGCAGGGCTACTTCTGCTCCCAGCCTGCGAGCAAAGGGTGAGCTTAGGGCTGCCGCTYGCCCCTGCTCCCGAGGGAAAGGCAGCCGCACGCTTGCCGGCGTTTGCAGGCACGTTGCAAGCAGTGTGATGAGAAGCGCAATGTGGCGCTTGGGAATTTGGCCTCCGATTGCACCGTGGAGCTCTAGGTTAAACAGCGAGCCGGCGAGGGCTTCTCCTGGCTCGTGTCTCGGCTAGCGCCGCGGGGGAATTTGCATTAGTTGGTCTTGCTGCCTGGCGGATTTGGAAGTGTGGGGCTAGGGATGGAGCCACTGCGGATGGCACGCGGTCCCTCCTCCTTTCCCCCCGTGRCAAAGCCTCCCAGTTTAATTAGAGGCAGCAGGGAGAAAGCCTCGATCTTATTATTCTCTCGCAGCAGGGCACCAGTAGCATTTCTTGGACGTCAAAAGGAGGATTAAATTAGTCTGCAAGCGAGTTTTCCTCCTTCACACCCCTCGGCTTTCTGGGAGGGTGTTAAGCCTCCCAAATCACTGTGGCAATCGAGGCATTTGACGTGGCGTGCGGTCTCCGACTGCAGCCGAGCTCCCTCAGAGGGGTCACTTGCAGCCTTCCGGGACGGAAATCTGCAGGCGAAATGGGTGGAGGAAAATGGGAATGGAATCGCACGGGATAATCGTACCCTTCCCAGGTGTGTTAAAGAATAACGGAGGTTTCCGCAGGCTCAGCCTTTGTGCGGGTGATTTCAGCCCCTCTCAGACGTGCGGGAAGCCCCTTTCCGGCTGCGGCAGTTGCAGGACAAGCGGCCTTTTGGCTCGGGAGCACGGGAACGGGCAACCGCAGCTGGGAGCCAGTGCCTTTGGCTCTGGCGAACTTGCCCTCACGGAGCTGGGAAGGCAGAGCAACCGCTTTGTGTTTTTTTTCCCCTGCTCGGGAGCCGCAGTGCGTCTGGAGAGCAACGCGTGCCTCCCCGGCTCGGAGCTGGCTCGCGAAGGCGCGTGCTGGCACCCTGAGCGCGGAGCGAGTGTCCAAAAAAAGCACGAATCTCTGATCGTTTGCCCATCTGCAAGCAGCTCTGCGGAGATCGTACCCGATCGGGCCCCTCTCGGGCGCCGGCCGCGCTCGGCGTGGCAAGGTTTYGGGGCCGGGCCGTCCCGGCCTGCTCCCGCTCTATCCGCAGCTCCGTGCCGGGGGGGCTCCTGCTTTCCTTGCCCTTTTGCCCTCCTCTTCCAGGCAGCAGGAAAAAGCCGATGAGATGAGGAGGGCTCTGCYGCTTCCGGCAGCGTGCACGCACCTTCGTGGGGCTGGGCACGTGGGGACACGTGAAGACCTATCCGAGGATTAAGCAGAGGAATGAAATCCGGAGGCAAGAGCCGTGCTGGGCAAACCGGGAAGGCAGCAATCCTTTCCTTTCCCCCCGCTATCTAAATGTCAGGGGTGAGATGCAGCAATCCCTCTTCGTGTGGCAGCTCCGGCCCTCCGCTGAACTCAGAAAGAGGGGGAAAAAACGGCTTCCCTTGGCAAAGCGAGGCCCCGAAAGGCCGTTCCCTTATCCGTCAGCCTCGCCGAACCGTCGCTCCGAAGGGGGGTTTGACCCCGCGGTGATTTATGCCGCCGTTGCTCGGTGCCGAGCGGTCGTTCAGACGGGCTCTTTGCTCTCGCCGAGCCTCTTCCTCCGTGCGTCCGTGCCGCCTCCGCAGCTTCCAATGGCTGCGGGCCACCGAGACGCAAGCGGCTTAGCGGCCGCGGCCGTGCCCTGAGCGCCGGCGTACGTGCTCGGCCTGCYGCTTGGAGGCCCGGGGGGGGTCTTTGAACAGCGCTCGCTGCTTCTTCCCTCCCTGTGTTGGGGTCTGGAAATGGGATTTGGCCAAAACCTCGAGGATCTTTTTCTTCTCTGCTTCGTAATAACAAGCCTTTCTTCTGCGCGTCCCCTTTGGCAGCTTGATTTTGGGGGCTAAGCGCAGGAGTAAGCGCACAGGGCAACGTGGTGTCTCCAAGTGCTTTTGAAACTGGAGGATTACCTAAGCTTTTTTCCCCCCCTCTTCCTCAAAAAAAAAAAAAAAAAGAAAGGAACCATTTGGAATCCCCAGGGGAGCAGGAGGGTGCCAGAGGAAGAAACACTTGATAAAATCAAGTATTTGATGTTGAAGTAAACAAACCTGCATTGTTCATCCAGAACTGAAGTTTTGACTACAAACATGAGAAATCCTGGTAATGCCCAGTGGCAGACGCCAAGCGCTTCGGTGTCGGCAGCCGTTTCCTAAACCGCTTTTGATGTCTTTGTAGATAATTTGCTACGTGTGCACCAGTTTGGGGCAAAACAGTCACTTTTACGGCTGTGTTGCAGGCCGGTTTGGCTCGGCTGTGTGTCCTGCTTCCCCAAGCGCTCGCCAAACTGGACTGGGGCTGGCACGGAAATGTCCCTCCCCATTTGGGCCGTATGGAGGGATGCTCTTCTAGGTGCATTTAATAATGCACCTTGGGCAAATACCTTTAGCTCGGGCAGTTGAGAGGTGAGGCTTAGGGAGACGGGGTCCTTCCTTAGACCAAGTGATATTTTGAAGAAAGCAGATAAGCCCTTCACGTGGACAGCCAAAACCAGGCCCTGTCTTTACAGCTTGTCAAACATCTCACCTTTTCACTTGTTTTAGGACAGGCATCAGAGGCACTTTGATAAAGGGATTTGAAAACTTTGCCGTAGCTTCTGCAGATCTCTTTATCCTCTGCTTGAAAGGAATTCAAAATACGGTGCCCTAGTTCCTGAGCTCCTCCGGCATTTCCCCTAGCAGCTCTCCCCGCTTGGATTGCAAGGAGCTGTGGTTTAGGGCTTTCGGAGGTCTCAGCTCTTTCTGGACTCGGTTCTTGTATTGGCTGCTGCGAGTCGAGTGTGTTAATTCCCTGTTTACTTGCGTTTTGCCTTGTGTGAAACTGAAGCCTGTCTCAAAATGGAGTCGTGAGACTCCCGCTTGCTTTTTCCAGCAAGCGTTGGAGTTGGAGCTGYGTGGTGTGATTTAAAGAGCTCTGTAGCTTTTGCGGGTAGGGAATATCCAGCCTGCGTCTGAGGGCTGAGCTGTGCTTTGAGCGAGTAATTTTGAGAGTGTCTTGTTGGATGCTGCTGAGGTAGGAGATGCTTGGATATTTAATGGGGCAGCGTTATCAAAGAGCCACGTGTGTTTTTGTTGTGGAAGCTGAGCGCACGTCAGAGGCACTGAATGACGGTCACATTAACCTAAACTAGAAGACGGGAGCGGGTATAAGGAGTTTTACGTGGATAGCCAGTAGTGTGCCTGATTCCTCCTCCCTTGCTCTGTTTCTGCAGCTGGTCAGCGAGAAGGTTGGAGGGGCTGAAGGGACCAAGCTCGATGATGACTTCAAGGAAATGGAAAAGGTGAGTAGGGGAGCAAGAGAAATCTCTACAATCCCCCCTATATCTCCTCCGTGACCTTTCCAAAGCCCTGAGCTGAACTTCATGGCTGGTGGATCGTCTTGTTTTTCCTACAGAAAGTGGATCTGACCAGCAAGGCAGTTACAGAAGTGTTGACCAGAACAATAGAGTACCTCCAGCCTAACCCAGGTGAGTCCCACACCTCTCCTGTCCTCTTCCCTCTGTCCCCTGGTTGCCCAGGGAAAGAGGCAGAGAGAGAAGAGAGAGACATSAGAATAAACTTTTTTGGTCCTGGGATGTTAGCCACCAGCCCGCTTTCAAAATCAGGTAYGCTGTTTCTCTTTATCGGAGGTAAGCTGGGCTGGCTTGTAGCCCTCCTGTGGCTTCACTTACTGGCTGAGCTAGTGGAGTCTGGCTCTAGCTTGCTGGTGCCTTGCAACCCAGGCGAAGATCAAGATACGCCCTTTACCCTGCGCTGTGTTTCTGGACTGTGAGACACGTGTTGCTGCTGTGTCTGTTTTGTTAATGGTTCACCTTTATCCTCAGACCTAGAGAGGAACCAAAGGCGACCTGTTTTTGGTGGGGTGTCCAGAAAAAGTGGCATCTCCGGGCTGAGACGGAGTGTCTGGATTTGTAGTTATCACCTCTGGAGCCTGCCGTCCTGCTTGTTTCCAGCCAGCTCRTTCAGAGAGCACTCCAGGGACCACGGGAGGGCTGGGGAAACTCCTTCGGCCTTCACTGGCAAGCTGTGGGGAACTATTTTTGCTTGCTGTCTTGGAAAAGAAACTTCTCTTTTCGTAGTGAGCGGTATTTCTGGTAGATGAAGACAATAGGGCTTGCTGACTTTGGGAGTAGCTTTAAAAAAAAAGTTGGCAGTGGCCAGCAGCTGCTGGCAAGTCCAAGTAATTGCTAACACGGCTGTGGCTGTTTCTGTGCCAGCTTCCAGAGCCAAGCTAACCATGCTCAACACGATGTCGAAGATCCGCGGGCAGGTGAAGAACCCTGGCTACCCGCAGTCAGAAGGGCTGCTGGGGGAGAGCATGATCCGCTACGGCAAGGAGCTGGGCGAGGACTCCAACTTTGGTGAGTCTCCGGTCAGGCCGCTCCCCTTAGGAGCGTGCAGACGAGGTGGAAAGGGCTGGTGCCGAATTTCCAAACGGTTCCTCTGAATTCCTGAAGGGCCGTGTGACCCTTTGTATCACATAACAGCATGAGCCTCAGTCCCAGACCAGCACTTGAATGCCAGATCTACAGTCTTAGAGCAAACGCATAGCAATGGCCGTGCCTTATTTTCTTAAAGCAAAATCTGGGGCAAAATCTGCAGCTCGTGGCAGGTGTCCATGCTGTCGAAAGCCTCCCTGTACACTGGTCCATACTAGGGACCTTAGAAGGGGTAGGGAGACTTCACTCAGCGTGGCAGGGAAGGAAAGAGGAGAGCCCAAGTGTGCTGGATCGTAGTCCATTGCGTTGGGTGCAAAACCACCTCTTAATGCTTTTTTTTTTTGTTAAACATTGGAAAAAATCTGCATGTAGGAAAAACTACCTCCTTGCTTCGAAACTGGACAGTGGTGATGTGGAAACTAGACTGAATGAGATTAGGAGTTTTACTAGGCAGTTTCCAGCTAGAACTCTGCTTTAGGGAGGCCGTAGCCAAGAGATCTTTCCGTGTAGTAATTCCTCTTAACCCTGAAACAAACCATGTGTGACTCGCAGGGAGGAGGGGGGGAAGCCTTTCGATGACATCAATTTTAATCCCCCAAAACATCGACCCRCACATGTGACAGACCCAGGACAGTGCACAGCTGTCTGATCACTTCCAGGGCAGGGAGGAGCCTTCTTGCTTCAGGAAAATTAAAAAGCTCTGGCTACTTTGTGCGAGTGACAAAGAGGTCTCGAGAGAGGCCAACTCAGAGCCCTGCGTCTCTCTTGGCCTGCAGGAACCAGAGTTATTAAGGAGCACAAGGGGAAGGAAGTTTTTAGAAGAGCATACCAAGCCTGACTTCCTTTAATAGCCTCTCTTTAAAGGAACACTTAACTTGATAAATTTATATTTTAATACCGCATCCATCCTACGACAGGTTATCTAGAGTTATCAAAATTGAAACAACTCTTTTGCAAATATACTCTGTATATTTTTTTGCAGCTGGACAGTAGACTGGTGGTTTCACTTTACCATCTATTTCAATTGCATACTCTTCTGCACTAATCCAGTGCTGAAACGGTTGGTTTGCCAAAGCTGCGCAGGAATAATTTAATCTGTAGACGGTTTCCACTGGAGTAAAAAGCTAAGACTAGAAATGCTTTGCTGCTAGTCTGTCTGGCTTAACTGTCATTGTGGTAGGAGCCTTAGAAAAGCATTAAATAGATAGGTTTCAGTAAGCAGTTTTGAGCTCTCTTAATTTGGAGGAGAGAAGGTTGGCCCAATAGAGGTTGGTGTCTAAAATCAATAAAAGGCCTCAGGTTTGCTGCCAGCATCTGGGGAAACTTTACCAATTTGTTCAGTGCTCTGGGCTTAAAACTGGCTGAACAAAAGGACGGCCGGGCTGAATCCAACCAAACATGCCTCTACCCGCGCTTCTGTTGCCAGCAGCGGCCGAGTTACAGAGCAAGGTTAAAGCTCTGCTCTGCCAATTAGTGGCTCAGTGACTCCCTGAGCTAACTGGGGTGTTTTAAGAATATTTTTACCTTTTMCTTCCTCTGTGTAGTCGGTGGAGATCATCTCTGTTTTCCAGAGGAAAACAATGAAGCATGTTGGTCTTGCATAGAGTCAGTACTGACATGTCCAACATGCTGCTCTCGCACCAGGCGATGCTCCCTCTGTGCCAGGCTCGAGAGCTGCTCCAGATAGAAACGCGGGGGCGTTTGACATGTGACGGAGCTTGCACACGCTGGGTGTCCTGGCAGAATGGCTCTGCATGCATGCAGCTGCCACAGACTTCGGCTCTATGTAACTGGCTGGCCTGTTTTCCTTCTCCCTCTCTCTTCCCTTCCTTTTCTCACTTGAAGGCGATGCACTTCTTGATGCTGGCGAATCTATGAAACGATTGGCTGAAGTGAAGGACTCGCTGGATATTGAAGTCAAACAAAATTTTATTGATCCCCTCCAGAACCTGTGTGACAAAGATCTGAAAGAAATCCAGGTAAACCCCAGGATTTTTTTTTCCTCTCTTCTTCACCTCTTTAGATTCTGGCCTCTTCCGGCTATTAGTGCATGTAATCGCTTGCTCCGTCACAGTGGGAATCCAGGTGGACTTGCATAGGTATCGAGTCTGTTCCCCTGCACTTTGTGGACTTTCTCTCATCAGATTCACTAGAATTTCCTCCCCCTCAGTGCGCTCAGCGTCGCTGCTGCTGCTGCTGCTGCTCCTGACCAGCTCACAAGGCCAGATGTAGGTTTGAATGTAGGTACTTCATTTACCTGACTCGATTTATGGAGGATGCTTTGCTAGTAAGTCCTGACATACGTTCTGGGATTGCCGAATTTGGTTCTTTTTGCTATGGGGTTCCAATCCTGTTCAGTTCAGGGCTGCCTTGTGTTAAACTTCACAATGTGCTTCACTAGTGTTGGCTCCATTGCATTAACATCCCAGATCCTATAATGTAACTTCCAAGCTGTGAGTTAGCTTCCCTCTAGGCCTCTTATGTAGCATCTGTAGAAGGCCCTGCAGTGTCTCGCTAGGGAGACATAGAGTTTGGTAGCTCCCTTGTGCTATCATGGAGACAAGTGTCTGCAAAGCATGACCTGGCTTTGTAATAGGATCCATCCAAACCTACATTTCACAAGGCAACTCTGAGTGTTTTCTCACTTACAGCAGTGTCCCAGATAAAACAGCCGCCAGCTATTGTTTCAGTGCTTGTCTGCTGAGCACCCCAATTCTGCTGGCTGCTGTAGAGCTAGTTTAAACAGTCCTGCCCTAAGCAGTCAGGGGATGCAATGCTCAGAACCTGCATCCCAATTCCTGATTTCCAGAGATCCTCATGGTCCACAAGGAACTGAAGGTATTGGACTAGCTCTTCATCCTCCCTAAATGATTGCATGGAAAACAGACCTGGGCTGCTCACTAGAGTTCTGTTTCCCTCCAGCCCTCAATGAGAAGAGGGTGAAAGTGGATCTTCACATCAATTGGTTGAGAGTTATTTTTTAATAGAGAGCACCCACAGCCACAGTTGTAATTGTCTGCCAACCTGAGTTCAAACGGCCTAGTCCCCCCTGCCACCTTACAGCAACCTTGACTTGCAGCTCTCCATCACCTGCTGGGAGCTGGGGCCTCCCAGGAGCCTGAATGAAGGTGGGAGCCCCAGAACTGTGTGCTCTGAGTTTCTGAAGTTTCTGAAACAAATGAACCTGGCCCATAACTAGAGCTGCCTTCCCAACAGGAGAGCTTGGTTGCGCCCAGCCTCTGGCTTCTCCTTCTTTTTCTTTACTGTTCGTAACCTTCCTCTCCCCAGCACCATCTCAAGAAGCTGGAAGGCAGACGCTTGGACTTTGACTACAAGAAGAAACGACAGGGGAAGATCCCCGATGAGGAACTTCGACAGGCCATGGAGAAATTTGAAGAGTCCAAGGAAGTAGCTGAGACCAGTATGCACAACCTCCTAGAAACTGATGTGAGTGCTTGGAGGGAGCGCCTCGACCTCTCTGCCCTAGGCTGAGCGCTGCTGGGCGACTGTGCCTGTTTCCATGTACATGAAGGTGGGATCTCTTGAGGGACAGGAGAGTTAAAGACACTAACTTCCACTCTCGCTTTTGCCATTGTGGTTTTGTTCTCTGATAATCCAGATCTGGGTGCGCAGCACATGTCTTGGCAGGCCGTTATCCTCTCTAGCCCCTTCCTCCTGATCCAGCCGTGGCCAGAGGCTGTGGCTGTACCAAATGGGTCTCTTCTCAGTGTGCATGTGTGCTAATGGGAACAAGTTTGGACAGCTGGTGCAGCTCACTTAGGAAGGATTTGAACAGCTAGTGAAGCCCCAAGGGTGGCAGGCAGCGGCCTCTTGTCCTGCTGAGTCTCAGTCAGTGACTGACCTCTGATATCTGAAATCTTGAATCTTCTCCTTGACTCCTCAGGAAAGTTGCTCTTTGTATGCGTTTCCCAATACATTCTCAGCCCCTGTGGGTGATGGGAGTCTCCTGTCAGCTAGGGAAAGCTGTTCATGCCTCCTTGGTGTCATTCTTGCAGATTGAGCAGGTGAGCCAGCTCTCGGCCCTGGTGGACGCCCAGCTGGACTACCACAGGCAGGCAGTGCAGATCCTGGACGAGCTCGCGGACAAACTCAAACGCAGGTGAGTCTCAGGGTGATGCAGGGACTTCCACTTTTCACAGCCACAAGCTCCTCCTGTGATATGTGTCTGTAAGTACCTGGCTCTACCTCTAGGTTTATCTCCTGGTATTAAGGCCACTTCTTGCAGTCACTGATGCCTCAATCCACAGCTCCTTTGGACTGGAGGGAGCAATAGCAGCTGCACAACCCATTTTCAATGACAAGTACATTCTGGCATCTGAAGCAAAACCTCTGTGCTTGCTCTATGGGTAGTTGATGTTTGCTGGTTTGAAGGAAGTTGGGGTTGAATTTGGCAGGAGAAAGCTGAAGAGATCACTTCCTTAAAGGAATGTGTCTCTGAGCCCCCCAGGTCAGACTCCTCGTTTTCCAGCAAGCCTTGGCTCTCCCTTCTGTTTACATGAGTCTCTTGGTAGACACTGCCGCAGATGTGGCAGTGCTCTGTGTGCCCTGGAGCTTTGAGCCGTGTGTGCCTRCTCCTGAAAGGCAGATCGGCGTCTGGTGCACGGGAGCAGGAGGAGCCGCGTTCCCAGGGGCTCTGCCTGAGGGGTGGTGCTGGGCAGTCCCCGGCAGGCCGCGGAGCCGCCTGGCCTTGCTGCTCTCCCTGTCCCTCCTKGAGTGCCTGACCTCCGCCCGCTCCCTGCGGCCCTAGAGAACGCGTGGCTGCTGCCGAGGTGCCAAGTAGTGCAGGGTTGCTGTTGAAATCACTAGTGAGCTGTTTCACGTGACTGCCATGACTTGCACAGTCCCTCTTGCTGCTGCTCTGTCTCACCTGAGCAAGCGTCTCCCCAAGCCCTGYCCAAGGAAGGAGAAGTGGCTTTATCGTGTCTGGGCCTTCTCTCCTGAGCCAGGGACGTGCCTTCGTCAGCCTGACGCAGAGTGGCTTGGACAGAGCCAGAGCAGTGTTTCCACTTYTCAGGGTGATTTAGCGATGCTGCCGTGCTGTTCTTTCGTCATACAAGAAATTGCTGAGTGGCTGGTATGTCTGGTTTGAATTAAGGAGAGCTGGGAGTATCCTGCCAGTATGAGCTTTTGAGCTGCTGCACGAGTGTCCTCTGCTGGCCTGAGAGCAATACTTGCCTGAGACACCTCCAAAGCAGAGCCCAGAGCGTCTTGCCTTCTCTAGGGCCAACGTGAAGGGGAGCTCGCAAACCCTGGAGAAGATCCATCTTAAAAATGCTCCAGCACAGAGGATTGCAGATTTTTGTGTACAAACCAACCAGTCTGCTCCTCTGCATAGCCACCAAGGAGAATAGATGTCACATTGCTCAGTTCTCTGCATCAAATTCTTCTAACATATGATACAAATACAGCCTTGCAGGATGAGCTCAGTCCCAGGCCTGAGGTGGAGACAGCTGAGACTTGCCTCTGTGCGGGTGCGAGGGGCAAGCGATACCTGCCTGGGCAGCAGGAGCTGTCGGGACATGGGAGGGAAGGTTTCCTGTTCTAGCCTTGACAAGACAACAGCATCATTTCTCCGAAGCATTCACAACAGCAGGCAAGACATGAGCTGATCTCGTCATACTCGGTGTCACTTCAATTTAATCACGTTTGTTTTCCTTCTTCTAGAATGAGGGAGGCCTCCTCACGTCCCAAGCGGGAATACAAGCCCAAACCCAGGGAGACGTATGACTTTGGAGACACTGACCAGTCTAACGGGGGCTTCTCTTGCAATCCTACCCCCAAAGTCTCAGGTAAAGTTGTCCTACGTATGTGCAGGCAGGTGCCTCCGGAGCACGGGTGGCCTCCTGGGGATGGAGGGGAACTTCTCTGCCTGGAAATAATATTTCTGGCCTGCTGGATGTGCCTCGAAGATGTCAGAAATGCCTTGACACTCAGGCTCTTTTCTCTTGGTGCCTGGCAACGTTCATTATCTTGGCTTTGGGATAGTCCCAGCAGGGCCTCCAGCCAGGGTCACTGACCCATAGTGTCCAGTCAGTGCCAGCAGTGGCAGACAGGAAAAATTAAACATCCCTCACTCCCTCCCTGTCCTCCATTACGCTGCATTTGTCCCTCCCTGGTCCCGACGAGGCAGATGGGTTTCTAACGCAGCATGCAGGATGCCCTGTTTCTCCTAACAGATCCTCCCTTTGGGGCCTGCCTTTCCCTCTCTCCAGTTCACGTTGTTTTAAGCATGTCTCTTTTTGTTTGGAAGCAGCTTCCTCCTCTTTCCGATCCGACAAGCCGTCCCGGGCCTCCGTCAGGAGTATCCGTGAGTTTCCTCCCTCCGCACTGCATGATGTGTGACCACCTCTCCCCATCCCTCCTTGCTCCTCCTCCATTGACACTGCTGCTTGGAGCCACTAATTCCTCTGTGCCTGGCCAGCAGAACAGCTGAGCTAAACCTTGTCTCTACCAAGGCCCAAATTAACACAGCTGCGCTATACTGATATTTGCTGCCCCAAAACTTGGGCTTTTGCTCCCCTGGAGCAGCTGTCTTCACGCAGGCGTGTCCTGCTGAGACCACAGAGATCAGGTGCTCTTCCAGGAGGTATCAGACATGTCGGTGACGAGCCGATCCTGTTACAAGCAACGCAGCCCTGCTCTCTCCTGCTCATGGTACCTGCTGCCCCTATACGCCGCAGCTGAAGGCTGGAGACAGAGCGGGTAGTGCTTAGACACACCGAGTGGGACTTGTGGCGGATGCTCCCGGAGCCTTGAGTGGGTCACGGGAGTGAGGAGGGCCCTGAGCAGGGTTTGCAGGTCGGCGTTCCTGCCGAAGGGGCCCGGAGGGCTCTCGCTGGGGTGCGGAGGCCGAGCTGGATCTGTGGCTTGGAGGCATTAGAGCGGGGAAAGCGTAGGGCTTGTGGTGCAGCTGCGGGACGGGAAGACTCGAGCCCAGTGTAGAGGAAGTGCTGTGGTTGCGGGACCAGCTTGGTATTTTGGGAAGTTGTCTGAAAAATGGACCTGCTTTGGCTCTTTTTGGCTCTTTTTGGCTGCTTTTGGTGTTTTCTGGGTCCTCTTCTAGTGTTGGTTCCTTCCTTGCTGTGGATGTTCAGCAGACCAGTTGTGCTGTCCTCGTTGTGCTGTTTCCCCTGTCCTGTTTGGGAGAGCTCTAGTACAGAGCCACGCCAGGCTCCGGAGTGACAGGGAGGGGAAATGGGGGCCCAGAGACCCTGGTGGACTGTGTTAGCTCCATCTGTTTTCAGTAGGGCCCCTACAACCACAAAGCTTGGTGCCTGCCTGTCCCAGAGCTTTTAGTTTAGTGCCTAAATCGAGCAGGCAGCAGCTTTCCCTGCTGCAAAACACCCCCAATCCCATTTGTGGTCTAAAGGCCTCATGCTTAAATCACGTAGCTGAGATGGGGGAAGCAGATTTRGGTTCTCCCGCCTCGTTAGCCCAGTCCCGGGTATCTCCGGGGCATTGCGTGCATCACCTGAAGCCCCTGCCCGGAGAGGCAGTGGGAGTGTGGAGCCTCCTCTTGGAGAGGCCGGGCTTCTCGCAGGGCTTCTCGCTCCCGTCGCTGTCAGACCCCGGAGGTGAATCCTCTGGRGCGGAGAAGGCGTACAGAGCTGCCCGGGAAATCCCTGCGGCTCTGCCCGCCTCGCCACGGGGYGATGCACAACCCCATCATCGACTAACCGGGCAGCAGGTTGTCATCGACGGAGGAGTAACGTGGCTACCGCTTCCGCCCGGTTTCCAGCGCGTTGTCCGAGCGGTGGTGTAGCTTAGCTCGGCGTTTAACTTCCGATACGGTGAGGGGACTCCGGCCAGCAAGAAGCAGCGCTGGGTGCTGTAGGGGAGGGCCTGGTTTGGGAGGAGATCGTGAGAGGCGATGGCTGGAGCAAGAAGGCAGAGCAACTAGTGAGCGAGAAGCCATGCAGGGGTTCCAAGGGGCCGAGTTAATGTATTACAGCGGGGGGCAAAGTTAAGGGACGGAGCCCTGGCGCTCGGTTGGGAAACCAGGGTTGAGCGAGTCCCGGCTCTGGCAGGCCCCGTAACGGGGCGTCCGCCGGGGTGAGCAGCCCGCGGCCGTGCCGGCGCGCCGGGGGCCCGCTCACCTCGCCCGCCCGCCTCTCCCCGCAGCTCACCTGGACCAGCCCTGCTGCAAGGCGCTGTACGACTTCGAGCCCGAGAACGACGGCGAGCTGGGCTTCAAGGAAGGCGACATCATCACCCTGACCAACCAGATCGACGAAAACTGGTACGAGGGCATGATCAACGGCCAGTCGGGCTTCTTCCCGCTCAACTACGTGGAAGTGCTGGTTCCGCTACCTCAGTGAAACGCCGTCTCTCCCCGTTTCCCTCCCCCCCTCCGCCCGCGCCTGCCCCGCGGCGCGCGGCCGAGCCTGCATTCCACGTTTATCCTGACACTAGGCCTCTCCGGCGGGGTGGGCGGGAAGAGGCGGCCACGTTAGCTCTGCGCCTCGGCTTGGGGCGAGACCGCCAGCAGGGAACAAGCCAGAAGGGTCGAACGCCCTCCCCACCCAGTGAATTTGGTTTTATTTTACCTTTTTTTTTTTGGTCCTTCTGGTGCTTGAACTTAGGTACTTTACAGGCCCCGCCAGGTTCCTCCCGGTTTGTACGATTTAAGCCGAGCCGCAGGCCTCTCCCTGTCACGTTTTGTCTTTCCTTTGGGTCAAGTGTCCGTGCGAGCCAGGGTGGCTGCGTCGGAGAGCCGCGCGCGCGGTCGCACTCGGGGCGCGTGTCCTTCGTGCTGAGCGTCAGCGCGGGGAGACGCGCGGCCGGGTGAGCGCGGGGCCCCTCTCGGCGCTGGTGGCGGGCGGCACGTGGGGCGAAGCGGCTCCCCCCCTGCCCTGGGGTGGGGGGAGCCGGCAGCCCTTGAACACTACCCGCCTCCCTGGGGGGGACGCGCAGCCCCAGGCCCCCGCTTGTCCTGACACCGGAGCCGGGTCCCCCCCTCGGACCCTCCGCGCCGTCGCGGGAGGGGACGGTGGCTGCCTCCGCTCCCCGACGCCCTGAGCTCAGCGGAGGCATCGCGTGGCGGAGCAACACTACGATGCAGGTCAAACACTAACCAGCCCGGTGCTCCTCGCGGGCGCTGAGCCCTGCCTGCGGCTCTGCGCCGTCCCTCCATCCCTCCCCTCCCTGGGAGGACGGAGCAGGAGCGTCCGGCGCAGGAGGTTAACCCTCTGCCCCTTCCCCGGCAGAGCTCGGCTCCGAAGGTGGTGGTTGCTCCTTTCTGCCGCGGGACCGTTGCTCGGAGCCGCTTGGCTTGAGCTAGGCTGATCCTTTTAGGTGCCTTTGGCGCTGCCCCAGCTCTGCCCCGCAGCGCCCCTCCTCGGGGCCGGGGCCGGAGCCGTGACCCTGCGGGCCCCAGGCCCTCGAGCGCGGGAGCCGCTGCCTTTGCTCCCCGCAGCAGCGCGCTCGCTTCCTCGCTCCTGCCCGCGCCGGCACACTCCCTGCCGCCGCCGGGCCCCCGCGGGCAGCGGCTCTGCGCCTCGGCGGCACCGCTCTCCTTCCTGCCCTAGCTCCGTACCGCTCCCGCGCCGCAGCACCTCCCGTCCCCGCTGCTCCCCTCTCCTGTTACATTTACACACAACCTTTTTAACGTTTTTAACCGTGCATGTTTATGTATGTCCGATGCCCGGCACTGACACGCCGCCCAGCCGAGGCTGAGCCCAGGGCGCCGCGCTCCGAGCGGGCCCATCTCCCTGTGCGAGCTGCCCCTCGTCCGGCACCGGCACCCGACCCTGGTGCGGGACGCGGGGGCAGAGGCGGCTCCCCCTCGCTCCCAGCGGCGCAGGGAGCCCGAGGGACCGGTGTCCTCGGGGCCGTCACCTCTGTCCCCTCCCTGGCGGGGGCCGGGATGGTGGCTCAGGAGCTCTGGCTCCCGCTCAGGTGGATTGAAGAGATCTTTCAGCTGGGACAACTTGCTAGATCTTTTTGTAAGGGTTTCTCCTGGTTTTTAGGGGAAAAAAAGACGACCCACAAATCTCGACTTGTATCTCTGAATAAAAGTATTAAATGTTTTCTTCTTTCTAACGGCTGTGTCCTCTCCCTGAGCGCGAGCAGGGCCCTTCCCCGTGGCTGAGCCGGGGCTGGCGTGGGACCGCTCTGCCCGGCAGGAGCAGCCCATAAAAGCAGGGAGCTCGGTGGTACCTGGAGCACACGAGGGTCTTCGCTCCCACCGGCACCGTCCCCTCCAGCACTACCAGGGTGTCCCCAACGCAGCGGAGCCGCACACTCGCCGCCTGTCAGGAACCGCTCTTTAATCAACTACCGCTTCCACAAATAAATAACTTAGAGCCGAGACTCCCACCGCCACCACCACCACCCTCCCCTTCACCGCCGCCCCGCGGCTGGCCAGGCCCCGAGACCCCCAGCGCGCGGCCCGAGGCGGCTGCTCGGGGCACGGGCAGGAGCCAGCGGGGTCCCGGCCCCCCTCGGGCGAGCTCGCAGGAGCAGCGGGCGACGGGGCGTCCCCGCGGGGCATCCCCCCGCGCCATGCCCGGCTGAGCCCCGTGCTCGGAGCCGAGCCCGGGCCGCTGGGAAGGCACCTGGTACGCGTCGGACGCGGGCTGCCGCCCTCCTCAGCTGCTGTGCTTAAGGAGGCTGTAGATCTGCTCCAGGATGTGGGTGAAGCTCTGGTCTTTGGGGGTCCGGGCGGCCAGGGAGCCCTGAGATGGGAACAGGAGTTACGGCCCTGACCCCGCGCAGGCTGGGCCTGGTTCCTCTTAGTCCCCGCACTTTGCCCCATGCCATGAGCATCCCATGGTGGAAAGAAACCCTAAGAAAAACCCCAAGGAGGATGGGGGTGGCTCCCCCTGGTGTGGCCCCCCCCTCTTCACCTTCAGTTTGTCCAGGTAGGTCTGATCCTGGCTCCACAGCTCCTGAAACTTCACCAGGTCCGGGGCCCCCTTGTAAAACTCCACCAGCAGCGTCTGCAGCAGGGACAGGGGGGCTGCAGGGACGGGGGCGCCCGGGGCCGGGCACTCGGCCCCCTCCCCGTCCCTGCGGGCACCGAGACTGCAACAGCACGGGTGGCAACGGAGAGCGAGAGTAGATGGTGGCTGGTGTCACCATCACCAGGGAGGACACAGGGACGGGTGATGGAGCCATGGTCTGGCTCCGATGGGGCAGGGGAGTGGATGGGGGGGGCAGATGGGGGTTGGGGGGGGACAGGGGGGCACGAGGATCCAGCCCTGCCCCGCGCTCACCATCTCCTGCAGGACGTCGTTGGTGAGGAAGCCGTCCTGGATGTAGGCCACCTCCACGTCCATGGGGATGCCGTAGTCGTTGGGCCTTTGCTGGGAGAGCAGGGAGCGGGGTCATCCCGCGGCACGGCGCCCCGGGGCACCGCGCTGCCCCCCCATCCCCGGGGGGGGGGGGGACCACTCACCTCCGGCGGCGGCATCACCCAGAAGGGCGCGATTCTGGACTCGGCGCCGGGGTTGCCGTGATAGTAGGGCCCTGCGAGGCGAAAGCGGGGGGCTGACGGGGGCCGTGGCCGGCGTGGGGCCGCCCCGGCCCCCCCCGCGGGCCGGGCGCTCACCGCAGATGAGGGCCAGGCAGGGCTGGAAGCCGTTGCCGCTGCCCTGCAGCTTGAGCTGGTAGTCCATCTGGGCGTCGATGTCGTGCAGCGAGGGCAGCGCGGGGCCGAAGGGGTGGCTGTGGTACCAGCCCACCAGCGAGAGCCCCCGCAGGAACAGGCTCTGGCAGATCTGCGACCGGGGAAGGGGGGGAGACGGAGACGCCGTCGTGCTCGGGCTCCCCGGCATCCCCGGCCCGGCACCCTTCGCGGCGGGTTTACCTCCTCCTCCACGGCGGCGGCGGATTCGGCGTCCCCCAGGCGCGTGCGGCACGGGAAGGCTCGCAGGACCGTCAGCACTGCAAGGGAGGCGCGGGGTGGGCGGCTCTGCCCCCCCGTCACCCCGCGCCGGGACGGGGACCGGCCGCCCCACGGCGGTACCTACACTGCGTGTTGGTGTCCCACCGGCCGCCCAGGTACCCCACCACTTCGCTCCGCGTCAGGTGGCTGTGGAAATCCTAAAGGAAAAGGCAAAATCGACGGCTCTGCTCCCCCCCCGCCAAATACTTTCCCTGGGCTCCCACTCTCCAAAATTTGCACCCCGTGGATGTCCCCGCTGGTGCGAGAAGCCACCCAGCACTGCCGTCCCAATGCAGCGAGGAGGGCGCGCGTCCCTGTTCCCCTGCGCGCAACCCCCCCGCCAGCCATCAGAGAATCCCCCCTGCCCCGGCGGCCAGCGGGACCCCAGGCCCGCGGGGAGGGGACGCACCAGGAGCAGGAGGACGTTGCTGGAGATGGCCACGTTGAAGGGCTGGAACTTGTTGATGGCCGCGAAGGACGTCACCTCCACCAGGGTCTGGGGGTTCCTGCAAGACACCCACAGCCCCCGGTGCCGCCGGCCACCCCGGGCCCCTCCGGCTCCCAGCCACCCCCGGCAAGGAGGGGGCCGGACGGGGGCACCCGTGGGGCTCGGGTCCCCTCGCGCCCTACCTGGCCGAGTCACGGGTGCCCAGGGTGCAGTAGCGGAYGGGGACCCGGGGCTTGTTCTCCGGCCTCTTCCCGGGGGGGCCATGCTCTGCGAAACGAAACACGCCGTCGCCGCTGCCCGGGGTGCCCGGCCGGCCTGGAGCACCCATGGGCGCCCCGCAGCCCCCTACCTGCCGCCGGCTGCTCCGCCAGGCTCTTGCATTGCTGCTTCTTGCTCCTCTCCTCCGGCTTCTTGGCAGCAGCCGGCTCCGGCGCCCGGCCCTCCTTCGCCGCCGCCGCCTCCTCCTCCTCCTCCTCAGGCAGCTCGTCCTCCTCTCCCTCGCTGGCCAGGCTCTGCGGGCGGCACAGGGCTGGCACCGGCCCCCGCGGGGACACCCCCCCCCCAACCCCGCAGGGGGGCGGCAGCTTTCCAGGAGCTGCGAGCTTGCACGGGGAGGCGATTTGGGGGAGCGAAGCATCGCGGCGGCACCCAGCCCCCCCGCGGGCCGCCGACCCACCTCCTCGGCAGCAGGCGCGTTGGGCTGGTGCTTCCGCAGCCAGGCGGCTTTGTACTGGTCCAGCTTCTGGCCCTTGTAGCGGACGGAGGCCCAGCCGCAGCCCGACTTCTTGGCGGGGTTCACCAGGCGCTTGCAGTGGGTGGCCCAGGCGCTGGGCGAGTTGAACACTTGCCCCGTCTCCTGCCACGTGATGGTCCCGTCCGCCCCCAGGTCCCCCACGAACTTCTTGCCCTGGGGGGGGGACGGGGAGGATGGGGGGGTGAGCGGGGGGGCACCGGCCCCGGGTGCCCGTCCCGGGGTGCCGCGCTGCACCGCACCGCGCCGGCGCTCACCAGGTAGTAGATGGAGAGGACGCCGCGGGCCGGCTCGAGGAGGCCGTCGCGGAGCAGCACGCGCAGGGTGATGCCGCGGCGGGTGAGCACGGCCCCCCGGGCGCCCCCCGCCGCCTTCGCCCCGCTCTCGGGCTCCGGCTCGGCCTCTGCTTCCGCCTCGTCCAGCCCTGGCTCCAGCTCATCCTCGTCCTCCTCCAAGCAGTCGTCCCCGCCGGGGGAGCCGGCCTCCAGCGCTGCGAGACGTGCCACCGCCGTGGGTCCCCTCCGGCGGGCGGGACGCCTGGGCCCCCCCTGGCACCGGGTCCGGGCCCCTGGGTGCGTGCGGGTGCCTGCCCCACGCCGTGCTTCAGGGACAGGGGACGCGGGGATGGGGGGACATAGGGACAGGGGATATGGAAACAGGGGGACGTGGGGACACAGAGCCAGGGGGACATAAGGACACAGGGCTGGGGGACACGGGGATGGGAGGACACGGGGACAAGGAGACTTGGGAATATGGGGACAGGGTGACACGAGGACACAGGGACAAGAAGACTTTGGGACAGGGGGATATGGGGACACAGGGGACACAGGGACAGGGGGCCACGGGGCCGGGTATATAGGCACATGGGGACAGAAGGACACGGGGACGGGGGGCAGGGGGTCCCCAGGGTGAGGCCCCTGGGCGAGCAGAGCCCCCCAAACCCCGACCCCCCTCGCTGCACCGCGGCGGCCGGGCTGCGTGCGCACAGGTGCACGGGGAGCGCGTGCACGGGGAGCGCGTGCACGGGGGGGCGCGTGCGCGGGCACACGCGTGTGTGCGCGCAGGTGCGTCCG
>NW_020447418.1:6467-8887 GCF_003343035.1 Apteryx rowi | reverse complement strand
TGGGGGGATACAGGGGTGCAGGGGACAGGGCTGGGGGCTGGGAGGGACCCAGGGGCACAGAGGGACACAGGGGATGGGATTTGGGAACATGGGGGGAGCACAGGGACATGGAGGGGCACAGGGGACAGGGTTAGGGGGCTGGGGGGGATCCAGGGGCACGGAGGGGCATAGGGACAGGGTCAGGGAGTGAAGGGGGACACAGAGGGGCGCAGGGGACAGGGTTTGGGGACATGGGGGCACAGGGACATGGAGGGACAGAGGGGACATGGTTAGGGGGCTGGGAGGGACACGGGCACAGGGGACAGGGTTTGGGGACACGGGGGGAGACATGGGAGCACAGATAGACAGGAGGACAGGGTTGGGGGTGAAGGGGGGCCCCAGGGGCTAGGGTTTGGGGACACGGGGAGATGCAAGGACAGGGAGGGGCACAGGGACAGTCGGGGGGGGGGACACAGGGGACAGGCCGCCGTCTGCCCTCGCCCCCCACCCGCTCCCTTGCAGGCGGAGAGCCCGGAGGCGCAGGAGATGTGGCGGGGATTCATCCTGACCATGGTGGAGGTGGGCACGGGGCGCTGGCACCAGGCTGGCCTGGGTGGGTGTGGGTGGGGGGGCCGGGCAGCGCGGTGGCCTGGGCGTCCCCGGGGGGGTCCCCGCGCCGTGCCCAGCGCCCCGTGCCCTCCCGCAGATGCAGGTGCCCGCGGACCTGGCGCTGCTGCCGGGCCACATGGTGCAGCTGGAGGAGGCGCTGCGCGAGGAGCGGGATCGGAGGGCAACGCCGGCCGCCCCCGGCCCCCCGGAGCCGCCGGTGCCCGAGTGAGTGCGGGACGGGGGGGCCGCGGGGGGCCGCTGTCCCCGCCGGGGCTGGTGGCCCGGCCCGGCTCACCCCGCGGTGCCCAGCTGCTTCTACGAGGTGTCGCGCACGGAGGCCGAGCGGCTGCTGGAGCGGAGCGCGGGCAGCGGGAACATGGTGCTGCGTCCTGGCGGGCACGGCCAGGGCGTCTCCGTCACCACGCGCCAGGCGCTGAGCGGGTGAGCGGGGCCCGCCGCCGGGAGGTGGGGGTGGGGGTCTCGTGTGGGGCTGGCACCAGGGTGTGGGTCCCCGTGCAAGGGTCTGGCACCAGCACATGGGTCCCCGTGCGAGGGCCTGGCATCAGGACGTGGGTCCCCATGTGAGAGGTGGCTCCAGGACATGGGTCTCCATGAGAGGGGCTGGCACCAAGACATGTGTCCCCGTGCAAGGGGTGGCTCCAGGACATGGGTCCCCGTGCAAGGGTCTGGCACCAAGACATGGGTCCCCATGTGAGAGGTGGCTCCAGGACATGGGTCCCCATGAGAGGGGCTGGCATCAAGACATGGGTCCCCGTGCAAGGGGTGGCTCCAGGACATGGGTCCCCATGCAAGGGGTGGCTCCAGGACATGGGTCCCCGTGTAAGGGGTGGCTCCAGGGTGCGGGTCTCCATGCGAGGGGTGGCACCAGTGTGCGGGTCCCTGTGCAAGGAGGGGGGGGGTGGCACCAGGGTGCAGGTCCCCGTGCGAGGGGTGGCAGGACCCCACGCTGGCGGGCCCGGCCCACCCGCCGTGCCTGTGCCACCCGCTGACGGAGCCCTGGCGGGCAGCGCTGCGCTGGTGAAGCACTACAAGGTGACCCGTGTGGGGCAGGAATACGTCATCGACGTGGAGACGCCGGTGAGTGATGGGGGGCAGAGACTGGCTGGCCCTGGGGACAGGGACCCCGAGCACCCAGCTGTGCCCCCGAGGCAGGGACTCCTGGGGACAGGGAGCCCCAGAACTGAGACTCCCCAAGGCCCGGGAGCCCCCAGGCCTGGGGTGTCAGGGTTTGGGGCCTCCAGCAGCGGGGACCCCCAAGGGCTGGGACACAAGGGATTGGGACCCCTAAGGACAGCGACCCACAAGGGCTGGGACCCCTGGGGACTTGGAGTCAAGGAATTGGGACCCCCAGGGACTGAGACCCACCCTGCCATGGCCCAGGACCCAAGGGATGGGACCCCCTGGTTACCCCAAAGGACTGGGACCCCCTGGGTCTGGGACCCCCCGGTTACCCCAAGGGACTGGGAGCCCCAGCGAGTGGGACCCACAGGGCTGGGACGGGGGGCAGCGGGGTGCCCCCGGGGGTGCCCGCGTGACGCCGTGTCCCCTCAGCACCGGTGCTCCTCGCTGGCCGAGGTGGTGGCCTACTTCGTGGAGAACAGCAAGGGCAGCCTGCGGCCCCTGGCCAGGGAGTACACGCCGCGGCTCGGTGGGTGCCGGGGGGGCGCGGAGGGGGGCAAAGGGTGTTGGGTGCTGCAGGACGGTGGCTGGGGCCGTTGGGGTCCAGGGAGGGGGGACATAGGGTGTTGCAGGAGGGTGTTGGCAGACTGGGGGCGTTGGAGGGAGTTATGGGGCGCTGAGGGGTCGCAGGT
>NW_020447418.1:3764-5901 GCF_003343035.1 Apteryx rowi | reverse complement strand
GCCGTTCCCTGCTGCCCCTGCATGATGGCTCCTCTGGTGAGGGGGGGCCCGGACGCCTGGGCCCCACTGCTGGGGCTGGGGGCGATGGGCTGGAGGGGGTGGCAGAGGACACCTGGGTCCTGCCACCGGCCCGGAGGGGGGAGCAGGGACGAGCGGGTGCTCAGAGCAGAGTGGCCCATGGGGGTGCAGGTGCCAGCAGTGGCTGGAGATGGGGGGGTGGGGGCCCGGACGCCTGGGCCCCCTGCCCGCCACCCTTCCAGCCCCATTTCCGTGCCGCAGACATGGTGGAGGAGCTTGCCAAGAAGCTGCAGGCGCGACGAGCTCTCATCGGCGACTGATGGGTGCCGTGGGGGCCCGATGGGTGCCGTGGGGGCCCCGTGGGTGCCCCGTGCCGGGCACAGCCCCCCCCCCAGGCAGCAGGGCTCTGCCTTGGCGCTGAGTGGGGGCCTGGGTGACCCCCCTGCGAGTGACCAGCCACGTGTGAGGACACTAGTGCCCCCCCCCCGGGGCAAAGCTGCCCCCCAGCCCTGCCTGGACCCCCTCGGGCGGGGGGGGGGGGGCGCGTGGGGATGGGTGCTGTTGCAGGGTGCAGGCGGCGCAGCCTGGCACCGGAGGCAGAAACGGGCCCCCAAACCGCGTTGCCCGGGGTGACGTTGCAAATAAAGTCACATCCGTCCTGCTCGGTCCCTGGCTGAGTCCTTGGCGCCATGGGGACAGCACGGAGCGGGACTTTCCCCACCAAAAACGCCCCCTTTCCGCCTCGGCCTGGTGCCACCCCGCACCCTCCCAGCCCCAGGCACGGCAGCGGGGCCGCGTCACACCTAGATCCCAATTTATTCTTAAGGCCAGAAGCAGCTGTCGATGGTGAGGGGGCAGCGCCCAGGCCGGTGCCCGTGGCAGCGAGGGGGGGGGATGAYGTGGAGTCGGGGGGGCGACCCGGAGGCCGCGGGTGCCAGCGCGTCCCGGCCCCGGCGTCCCGCGGGGGCTCGGCGAGCTGGCACAGCCCTGCCGGTGCCCCGGGCCGGGGCGGGCGGCGAGGGCATCGTACGCGCGGGGTGGGGGGGTCGGTACATTCGGTGCTCTTGCCTGGGGGGGCCCGCAGCGGGCACGGCTCTAGGTCAGGCTGGCGTTGGAGCTGCTGGCGGTGCTGTTCCGCTTCTGGAGGCATTTCACGGCGCTGGGCACCTGCAGGCCCGAGGAGACGTGGAAGCTGCCGCACCACACCTGGAAGGGGGGGGGGGGCACAGAGCCGCGGCTGGGCACGGGGCACCGACGAGCCCCACGGCCGCGACCCCGGGCGTCCTGCGTGACGCTGCAGGAGCGAGGTGCTGAGCTGCCCTCCAGGAGCACCCCGAGGCGCCGTGCTGCCCGGCCCTGCCACCCCGGCGGGTTCCCCAGGGCCCCCACCCGCCCGCTCGGCCCCCGCTTACCATGAAGGCGGGAAGCACCGGCTGGGCGAATTTGGCCTTGAAGGTGTGCAGCAGCTGTTTAGTCCTGGCGTTGTAGAAGGACAGGAACCCTGCGGGCACACGCGGCTCCCTGAGCTCCGGCAGGGTCTCCCGGCTCTGCCGCCCTCTGTGCAGCACCCAGCGCCCTGGCGGTGACCGTCCCATCCCCTGGCAGCGCCCCGCGCCCGCACCCACCTTCGTGGAAATTGCAGTAGACGCCGATGCAGTCGGGCACGGGCACGTCCAGCACCTTGGCCTTGTTGGCGTGCTTGGCGCTGAAGCTGACCTGGAGCCAGTTGTTGAGGTGGAGGCACCAGGAGGCCGAGGTCTTGCCCAGCTGGTCAAACTTGCCCAGGCTGCGATACGCTACCCCCACGCCGAAGGCCTTGCTGTCCCGGTCGTACCGCACCTCCCAGTAGTGGTCGTCYGCGTCGATCAGCGTGTCGCCTGCGGGCACCGGGCGCTGGCACGGGCTGGGCACGGCTCTGCCCCGGAGCCTTGTCCCCGTGTCGGGGTCCAACCTCTGCCCCAGGGCTTCTGGGGGGCTGGCACACACCTGCGCACCCCTTCCTGCGCCCCTGGGTGCCCCATGCCCACCCCRTCTCATGCCACCATACCCCTCTGTGCCATCAGGTCCTCACCTCCGCTGTGCTCCCCTGTGTCCCCAGGTCCCCATCCCCTCTCCACCC
>NW_020447418.1:0-3566 GCF_003343035.1 Apteryx rowi | reverse complement strand
CTTGGGCGACTGCACGACCCTAGGACAGACGGACGCCGGTGAGGCAGGGGGTTAGCATTACATGGGGAGGTTGGCATTACCCAAGGGGGTTGGCATTACCTGGGGGTGGCGTTACTCGGGGGCAGTAGGCATTACCGGGGGGGGGGTGGCGTTACCTGGAGGTTGGTGTTACCCCGGGGTTGGCGGGGACGGCGGAAGTTGGCGTTACCTGGCGGGCGAGTTGGCTGGCGAGGCCGTCCTGCCCTTCCCGTCCTTCTCGCGGGCCTTGACGTCCTGCACCTTGCCRCCCGTGGCGTCCCACTCCACGCTGAGGTCCTCCACCCGCAGGTTCTGGTGGGACGTGCTGGCGTCCAGCCGGAACATGAACGCTGGGGACAGCCACCATCAGCGCATCCCCCATGTTCCCCACCTGGCACCGAGGGGTCACGGAGCCCTGGCTCGGCTGGGAAGGGGCAGGAAGGGGTGGCACGGGGGTCCCGCTGAGCGCCCTGCCACCCCTGGTGCCCAACACCACCCCCTGGTACCCACCTCTGGTCTCCAAAGTGACCGGCTCGGAGAACTCGCCCGCTACGGCCTTGTTACACGCCCGCACCCGGAAATTCATGTACTTCATGTCAAACTTCAGCCCTGTGGGCACGGCAGGGTTAGCAGGGGGACACGGGGGGCACCGGGACCCCCACGCTCTCTGCAGAGCCTGGCACCGCCATCCCCACTGGGACAGCCCCAGCTCCCCGCCACCTGCGGTGCCTGCTCCAAGCCTGGCGCGTGCGGGGCTGGTTTTGCCCCCGTGCCCTCACCGGACAGGGTGTACTCGGTGCCCTTGATGCCCTCGATGACCATCCAGGGCTGGTCCTCCTTGGCGCGGGGCGGCCCCTCGAAGTTGGTCTTGCGGTACTCCAGCACGTAGTGGTCGATCTTGCTGTCCTCGTCGGGCATCCGCCAGGCCAGCGTCACGCAGTTGTCGGCCACCAGCGACTCCGCCAGGTCGATCTCGGGGGTGCTGGGCACTGCCCGCGGGAGCAGCTGTGCCAGTCCCGCCTGCGGCAGCCCTGCCGCCAGCCGGGGCGCCCCCGGCCCTGCCGGCACGGCTCCCCCGGGGCACCCGGAGACCCCAGGCAGGGCGCCTACGGACGGCCCGGGCACGGCACCCCAAAGCCCTCCAGGCACGGCACCCRCAGGGTCCCTGGGAACGGCACCCCCAGAAACACGTGGGCATGGCACCCGGGGACTTCTGGACGTGGCATCCACGTAGATCCCATGGGCATGGCACCCCAAAGACCCCAGGACGGCACCCCAGAGACCCTGAGGCCCGAGCACAGCACCCACYGCACCCCTGGGCACGGCACCCCCGGAGCCCTCCCTTCCCGGCACCTCCTTGCCCCTCTGGATGGGGCATCAGAGTCCCCCAGGCCTCGTAGCCCCTCGCTCCCTCCAGCCCTGGCACCCCTCGGTGCCCCCCGCGCCCCAAAGTGCTCCGTACTGGGAGAAACACCACCCTGCCCGGCTGCCTGCCCGCCGTGCCCCGTGCCCCCCGGGACACCCGCGTCCCCGGCACCCGCTGCCCGTGGGCGATACCTGGCAGGAAGGCGAGGGCCTGGAGCAGGCGCCGCTCCTGGGCAAAATCCACCATCAAGTGGCTCATGTTATCGCTCACCTTGGCCTTGAGCGAGAGGCGGAAGGCGGGCGCCATCGTCACGCTGCGCAGGGGCACGAGACGGCCACAGGGACGCGAGTCAGCGGGGCCGGGAGCCGGGCGCTCCCCCGGCCCTGCCCGGCCGCCCCCCACCCTGCGCGGCCGCGGGGAGAGGGTGGGCAGAGCCCCCGGCCCCGTGCCCACGGAGCGGGAGCGGGGCGCGGGTGACGACACGCCGCGGGTTAGTGGGGGCGCGGGGGGCAGCGGGGGGCAGCGGGGGGGCACGGGGGTACCGTACCTATCCTTGATCTGTTTGGCAGCCTTGAGAGCGGAGAGGAAAAGAGGAGAAAAAATAGAGGGTGAGACAGCAATGCCAGGAGCCAGCGTGGTACGGCGTGCCCTGCTCTGGGACCCGCGTGGCACAGCGCGCCCAAATCCCTGCCGCCGAAACCGCGCGGCACGGGGCGCCCACATCCCTGCCGCCAAACCTGCGTGGCAAAGCACASCCAAATCCCTGCCGCCAAACCCGCGCGGCACAGCGTGACCACGTCCCTGCCCTGCTACAGCGCCCATCGCCCCACGGGGACACCCGTGCGGCCACGTGCCCGCAGCAGAAAGAGGCCACGAAGCAGCACCCCCGGGGCAGGCGAACAAGAGGGCCCAGGCGTCCGGGCCCTCCTGTCCCGCACTGCTTTAACCCTCCTCCTCCTCCCCGCCACCACCCGGGCGTCCCGGTGCTCTAACCGGTGCCCGCTTGCCCGGTGCTAATCTAGTCGCGCAGCGGGCGAAGCCAGCCCAGCGTTAACACGGCGCCCAGGCTGGAAAGAGAGCAGAGGTGCCCGCCTGGGGCAAGCGCGGTTACGAGGAGGCATCGGCTGGAGAGCAAGAGGGATGRGAGGCTTCGTGCCGCCATGCCGGGCGTTAATCCGGGGCAGCCAGGCGGGAGGGTGGCTGGCACAGCTCCCCGCTGCCCACCTGGGGGAAGTCGTGGTTGTTGGCGGTCTCCAGGGTCTGGTTGGCCGTCTCCAGCAGCTCCTCCGAGCTCTCCAGGGCCTTGGCGCAAGCTGCCAGCTGGGCCTGAAGGGGGGAGAGCGGCAGTGGGTGGCGGTGGCCGCGGCYGGCGGGCGCGCAGGGCGGGCGCTCACCTGCAGCTCGTAGGTGCGGCTGGCGCGGTCCTGCTTGATCTTCATGAGCATGTTGTCCTTGAGCTCGTCCAGCAGCGCGTACAGGGACTGAAACTCGCCCTCCAGGTCCTCCTGCACCCGGGCCGAGTTGTCCTGGCGGCGACGCTGGGCGTCAGCGAGCGCGGCCCGGCCCTGGCCTCGCTGCTGCCCCGCGCCCGCCCGTCTCTCCCCATCTCCGACGGGTGACGGGGCTGCCCGGGGCCACCCCTGACGCCCTTGGAGAAGGTGGGTGCATGGTGCTTGTGCTCTGGGGGGAGAAGGGGCCCCAGCGAGCCGATGGGGGCACCCACAACAGCTGGGACGGGGCCCCAGCAGGCACCGAAGGCGACGGGGCTGGTGGCGGGGACTGCGCGAGGCCGAAGGCTGGTGGGCGAGGGGGGGCCGGGGCTACCTCCACGTTCTGCAGCATCTGCTTGAGGGCGTAGATGAAATTTTGGATCTCCTCATTCTTCACGGCCAGCGTGGTGATGATCTTCCGCAGCGCCTCCTGCCCCGGCACCGCTGTCAGCGTCCCCCCGCAGCCCCCCGGCAGCGCCCAGCGCCCCGGGGCCGGCTCAGCACCCTGCCCCCCCAGCCAGCCCCTCCCTGCCGGCCGGCGCGTGCCAGGCGCGGAGGGGGCCCAGGCGTCCGGGGCCCTGCGTGGCTCTGCGGCCATGGCAGGCAGCTGCGACATGACTTGGCAAGYGTGCGCGTTGCCCCGGCAGGGAGGGGAACAGCCCCCCGCACGTCCCCCCGGCCCGGCGCTGCCC
>NW_020447417.1:95748-116840 GCF_003343035.1 Apteryx rowi | reverse complement strand
AGTCTCTGTTCACGTGCCTAAAGCGAATACACGATTGGTGCAAAGTTGCTGTTCACGTGGAGGGGCTTGTCGGCCCCCTCCTTGACTTGTTTACCACTACTTGTCTTCCCCTTCTGTAATGGTCTAGGAATGTTCAAGGACAGTTCACATAGCCGTGGGATCCTCCCTCCATCGTGAAGACAGGATTGCTCACTTCTAAGAGATCATGCCTCTTTTCACTTAACCATTCTTCCACAGGGAGTCTGGCATCCACATCTGAAATAAGAATCACTCATAAAAATAGCAGAAATATTCATGAGTGCAGCAAAGAATCATAATGATAATGCATCCACTGCAGTTGAGGGTACTCAGTGAGTCCTGGGAATTAGGAAAACAGTTTTTCAGTCCTTCTAGGAGTGCGATATTTATTGTTATAATTACCATCTCCATTAGTGAGGATGAAAATGATTTAATAATAACTTTTATTTTAAGAGAATGTAGAGATCTTTAGTAATTCAGGTGCTATTATGTTAGGCCTGATGTAAACCTAAAGTAAATGCTCATGTCAGATGAGAGGAGTATGTCTACACTGCTAAACAAAAAGAGTTATGGGGCAAGGCTGAGCGCCGTATCTCTCATCGTGTGCAGATAGATATTCCCAAAAGTTTCTGGAGCACATTAAAAGTTACAAACCTCATTTTACAGAATGAAGGAGAAGCACTGATATTCAGATAGTGTTGAAGACCGCTCCCCCCCCCCCCCAAACCATCTGGCCAGATAAGCTGGCAGTAGAAGAACTGATGAAAAGCTGACCTTGTAATAAAAGTATTTTACTTGCATTGAATGTCATTTAGTGGCAAGACAAGCTAGACTCAGGCAATTTTGAAGAGCACAGGGTGTAGCAGGGAAAGCAAAGTAAGGGCTGACTGGCTGGGGTGGATGTGATGAAGCCCCTCCTGGACAGAGAAAGACAGTTCTGGGTAACACCTATGGGCTTATAAACATGACTGGTGGGGTAGGAAGATGGAGGGAAGAAAACAACAGAAAAGATGGTTCTCTTCTAAGGAAGGACCAGCACCAGGACCCATACAACACCAGAACCCAGCTTTGACACAAGACCAGAAAGGCCCAGATACAAGTGTTACACACGGTGCACATGGAAAGTCTGCTCTGGGAGGAGTTAGCCTTAACCAGTGTGGATATATGGCACTTTAACTCACGGTCAGAGATTATACATTATCTGGCAATCTTTTGTTTTAACAGGATAGATACATACAAAAAGCCTCCTGCCTTTGCATGTCTCTGCATAGCTCTTCACCTTGATATGCACACTGCTCCTAACAGACTAACAGGACAGAGAGATGGAGCAAAAGGTAGGTAAGGAGGAGAGGAAGCAAAAAAAMCAAAAAAACAACAAAACAGGATGCTTTTGCATAGATGCACCCATAGCTAAGTATTAATCACTGCCCCACCTACCTAGAGAGTAGCAAATAGCAGTTTCCTCAGTGATGCTTCTAATGCTCAAGGAGGTGCTAAGTCTTCTAATACCTTCCAGTTTCCAGAGGAGCAGAGTGGCAAGAAACAGACTCAGTTTCCTTTATATGTTTGTTAAACAGTTTTCTCCAGGTTCTGAAACTTATGGCCAATAGAAGCTAAAAGCTACCTGGTGTCTTTGGAATGGGATCCCCCCACCCTCTAGACCAGTCTCTGTGATGTTGCAATTCAATATAGATCCTGTTCAAAAGATTTCAAAATACAGGCAAAGACAGAGAGAAAATGCAGGAATAATGAAGTGTCTATACTGTCATGTTGAAATAGCAGTAATGAGCAAAGACTTGCATGATGAATACTCGTGAAGCAAACAGCTATAGTGCAAGTCTGACATATAATATTGCCTTACCAACAGACCCACTTACCAAGGTGTGATGTAAAGAAAGAGGCACAAAACCTATTTATGACTGTGCATGAGCACTACATCCAGTGAGTGGGTAGATTTTTTTAGATGCTCCTGTCATGCAGAAAAAACACTACCAAACAAGTAAAAGTTTAACAAGAAAAATATCTAAAGGAAAATCATACAGTGCCGGTAAATAGCATTACTGAATGCCTTAAGGTGAAGTTTGTATCCAGCCTAATTTCTCATCAGTCATCTGATGCACTAGAAAGTCTGGTGTTTGCATTTCATTTTCTGTTTTTTGACTTTGTTGCACTTAACCCAAATCTAATTTGTGTAAACATTTACTTAATATGTACTGTAAAACATGGAACAAGCAGTGCTTGCAAGACTGCCGTTAAAACAGAGCTCTTTCTCTCTTGGGATGCCATCACTTTGGCAAACATGGATTCAGCTTCTCATAGTATGTGGAAAATATGCCAGAGAAATCTAGTTAAATGCTAGATTTACCCTGTGGTGCCTTTCTCCAGCATGTTTTAGGAACAGTAGCAGCCACTAAGGAAAACACAAGAGGTGCAAAAATATTTAAGTCACTTACAGGGCAGGAATTAAGCCTGGCAGGAGTATTCTTGCATTATTCTGTGAAATAAGATACAACTAGAAATGTTCCATAGTTTTTGGCATCACACACAGTACCCAACACTTTGTGGATATCTGTGTGCAGTACCACTGTAGTCTTATATTTGTCTGCATTCTAGTCCCATCTACATTTGCTCATATCATAACTTCCTTAAACTTTTCAGTGACTAATGAAAATTTTCCACATTTGTCTTTCTTTGCCTTTAGGAATAGGCAAAAGCAGATCAGTCATTTGGAAAAGAGAGGAGAAGGACATTTAGCAAATGTTGTGAAAAGCGATGTTAAAAATACTGAATAGTTATGAAAGCTTTATCACAGATTTTAAAATAACAATACTGAAAAAATAAAACTAAGAGCTGCCTGCACACTTGCAATGTTTCTGTATTTCATTCATCTGTATGTTGCACATCTCTTCACTCCTTTTGTCTACGGGATTAGAACTGTCTTTTTTGTATAAATGTATTTGCCATAGTGCCTAACTGTGGCTTATTGGGATCCCAATGTTTGTCTGGTACTATAGACTCAAATAAATAAATAATGTTAAGCATACTGAAACTAGGAAATATCAACAGCTAGAATAGAACAGATTAGTTATGGACACTCAGTCTTCAGTCGCAGTGTAACCTGTTATATCTCAAGTACAGAGCCCCTGCCAGCCACAGACCAAGGCAGTTGGGAGGGTTTAGATGGCTGCGGAGAGCTTTGCTGAAATCACCAGGGTGCAGCACCAACGTCATCTTAGGCTGTGACTCAGGCTCAGTGGCAAAAGATAAAATGCTTAGTATTTGGATTTTATTGCGAGGAATACTGAAAATTGGGAGTCAAATTGTTTTTTGTTCTTGTTTCCCATCAAAGTTTCACTGTGAAGGTTTTTGGTTTTGAAAGATATTGATACCTGAAGGAATTTTCATTTTTCTATAAAGGGTGTAAAGCTTGAACACCAAAAAAGCTTTGTGACCTTTTTTGCATGCTTATAGCTGTGATCAGTTAATGATGACAGAGGATTTTTCATGTAGAAAACCTGAAATAAAATGTTTCTGTGAAAACTTTCATTTAATCAAAGGGAAATATTTTGTCAGATTCATTCTAACACAGCTCTACCAAACACCTTTCTGTAGACCCAAGTTGAACTTGGTGCTAGCATGTAACTTTTAAATGGACAGAGATTCGTTCATAATACTCTTTGGTCCGTGCTCTATTTTGGGTAGACCATATATATAGGTTAAAAAGAGGTTGTTAAATGTGAAAAAGTACATAGCTGGCTGCCCTGTGCTATGCCACACTATGCAGAATATTCACTATCTACTATGCCCTGGCATAAGGTAGCCAGTCAAATTCAACCCAAAATTAATCCTTTCACACAGTATTGTACATAAGAAAGTTGTTCCCTGGAGCTGGAAATGAAAATGTGGAATATTAATATTCACCATAAAATAACTTTACACAGACAAGGTTTAAATAAAAATAAATAAGCTAAGAAATTGTTTGATATAAAACTAGCTTATTTCATGAATGAAAATAGATTAATTATATATCATCATCCAATCAACTTGAAGACTACAAAGAATAAGTAGCAACAGAGAGTCCTGGGAGAGACAAGAAGGAAAAAAAGAAATCTGAATGTCCAAATAGGGAAGAAGGTGAAAGGCTCCAAAGGAGGGGAGTGAAAGAAAACTTTGAGTTAGTGCTACAACAGTTCAGGCTATACTGGGGAGGGAAGAGGGAAGGAGCAATCAAAATGAAGGAAATCAAAATGAAGGAAAAAGACAACAACCCCTAAGATATACTGCAATTTATATAAACATAAAATTATTAAACCCATAGTTTTTGTTGTGGGGGGGGGGGTCTAAGAGTACAATCTCAGTTTCTAATTAGGGTAGGTGAAATGAGCTCTTTACATTGCATGCTTGTGTTATGAATCTTTGATTGTTTTTAATTAGAACATTCACTCAGATAATAAAAATAACCATACTATTTCTGCATACAAATTAAGCCTAAGAGAGAAAAGAGATTGATAAAATTACTGTTATTATGAGATGGATTTCCTGGCCTCAATTTCAATTTTTTTCTATTATTACTCCTCTCACTAGCACATATATTTTCTAAAGATAGCAGATCTTCAGCTAGTATAAACTGGAATTGCTATACAGTCTTCAGTACAGTCACACTGATTTACACCATCTTAGTATCTGGTTTGTTATTGTTTCTATTACCATTTTTCTATTTTTTCATGCTTCTGCAATTTTCTTTAAAGCCAGAGATCTAAGTTATAATAGACAGTTACTTATACTATTAGTAGATAATAAAATAGCAACAAATGGTTCTAATGTTTTCCCTGGCACTTTATGAGTACGCAGCAAAACAAAGACAAGGGTGTTACTCTAATGAGATTGCAATCTATGTTATATGTAGGGAATACCATCCCCTGTTCGAATTTTCCAGTGCTTCACATTCATAGGTCCAGCTTCTGCAAACTGCTTTGGCTGAAATGCTATGAGGGAATGATAACAGCTGAGATGGATCAAGGGTAAACAGGACATTTACTGACCAAGCAAAAAATGGTGAAAGAGACTGGGACTAGGAGCTAATAAAAGAAACAGAGAAGACTGGGAGTCATTGTGCAAGCTTGGATAAAGAGGTGAAAAACATGGAGAAGATTGTTGCTAGAGTTTTAGCAATTTAGACCAGGAAAAGATGAATAGGAAACAGGGAAATAATGGATGGAAGCACTGTATGAGAAATATTGGGATGCAAAAGGATAGGAAACGGCCAGAGAGAAAGAGAGAGAGAGAGGAGGAGGAGAGACTACTAAAAGAGCCAGGTAGGGAACATGGAGGTGTCCTGTGACTGATGAAAGGCTCAGAGAGAAAGACCAGGACTGGGAGTCAAGGGGGGAGGAAGGTACATGTCAGAGAGGAGCACTGGACCTGGATGGGCCAGTGGAACAGGTACGAGATATCTAAAGAAGGTAGGCTGGGACTACGTGGGCAGAGAAACCGAGMGTGGAGAGAAGAACCCAGAAGAGGAAAAATAGAGGGATTGAACAGGGTCAGGTGGCAGAAATTTAGACTTGAGAAAATAGGAGAGTGGCTGAAGTATCCTCTGCAGAGCGCCCCAGGTAAGCCATGGCTCCCAGTTCTCTGCAGTTGGCCAGAATTTATGAAACCAGTCTACCCAGTGGCAGAGTTTGTGAGAAGCATCTAGAGATCCCCATTCTTCCTGGTCGTGAAGAATGTCAGGTGTCGTGCAAGATGCAGGGCAGTGATCAAGGCAGCTCACTTTTACCTGAGGCAGACTGAAAGGACTGAAATGGGGAAAGATGTCGCACAGCACAACAGTGTCATCCTCCAATCCATCAACAGTTGTCATGAAGGTGAAGCACTCTACTTAATAATATATACTCAATCTATATGGAAGAAAAGAAAATCCTACATACAGAGTCAAGATAGTCCGTTCCTGGTCCCACAATGCTTCCAAGAACCTTATACAGCAAAACATGGGAAACTACCATAGACTGCAGTGCCAATCTTGATATTAAGAGATCCTTTTCTGAAACTCTGCCCAGGCAACGGACTCTTGTAAGCAAACCTTTTTGGCATTGGGCTATTGAAGAGAACATCACCCCATCTCGTCCCAGAAAAGTAAATAAAACTCAGTGCAGAATTTGCAGTAGACAGGGACCTAAAACTGATAGTCTTTAAATGACTGTTTTGAGTAACAGCTTCATACCTTCTTCACACCTTGGCACAATTATCCTCTGAGCTTTGTGTGTTTCTCTTGAGTCTGTTGATATGAAGTCTTTTATTTCCAACAGAATGGAAGAAGATGCATGATTTAGCAAGACACCAGAATAAGGCCTCTAAGAAGGCATTTGATTATTTGTGAATAACTCATAAATACACTGTCCAAAGCCAATTTTTAAAGTTAAGATTATCCAATAACATTCTTTTCAAATAAAATATTTAAGTAAAAGAACTTTTCTAAAAATTCATGAGAAATTAAGATACAAGCAAAAGTCTATTCTAAAAACATGATACAATTATAAAATACATTTTTATTTGCATAACTAAAAATCCAGATCCCCCAAATGGAAAAATTTTAGAATTACCAAAAACTAAAACCTGTTTTCACTTATGAATTTCTTACAATAAAAAATGCATGAAGAGTTATCATTTTTTTTTCTTTCAAAAAGTATATAAAATCTAGCTCTGAATAGTGATAACTCAACCTTGGTTCTGTCAGTAGTCACTGAGTATATCTCATACACCCAGAGACTTAAGCTGGGTGAACACAATGGAGAATCACATAATTCATACACTTCTGAATATGGTTCTGGAGAGGGACAAGTTTCAGATTTCCTCCTTTCTTTCTTCTCTGAGTCTGAATATTGTTTCATAATCATTAACATGAAATTTGCTACAGCCTAGAACCAGATGCTGCATAGTGAAACAGTGTGGTGGATAAGAAAGAGAATACTGTTTTACTAAAGAAACTGCATATAAAACACAACTGGCCAAAATCTGTTAATGCTATTTCCAGAGATGCCATCAGGCAAAGGCAAAAGTAAGACCTTATTTTTTTTTAGGAATACCCTCTTTCTGCTCAGCTTCTTGTTTCTGTCTCAGTCAAGGCAATATATCCAAAACTTCTGCCCCTGCCACCAGATCCAGTCCCTGTCACTCCTCATTCACAGCACTGAAATAGTTTTCAGGTTCCTCTAAGATCCTTCACGTATTCCCACAGCACTCATTCCCTTCAGAAGCTGAGTACATAGATGATGAATCAGTGTTTTTCCCTCGTGTTCTGGTACATATTATAATTTCAGATATTCTCTAAATCGTTGACTGTGCTCTGAGGCGGGGGGTGGGGGGTGGAAGTTCTGCTGAACTTTGCTGTGTGGATCCTTTTCATATCTTCTTTTCAAATAAAACTCCTGCAGCCTGGACCACTTCTTTTCTGGCATAGTCATTCATAAAGCTATAATAGCTGAAACAGAATTCATAGAAATATCACAGATACCTCATAGCTACATGTAGCCTGGTGTGCATGCCTGACACACATGACCACTATCTTTCACTGTGCCTTCATCCCTGCAGAAAGAGATGGTACAAGCAGGAGCCCTGGTGTGCTCTGGCCAAGCCACCCTCCTCCCAGCTCAAGGRTCAAGGGACCAGGAGTGCAGGACACGCTGCAGGATGCACCAGCTCCGTCCAGACGTAGCCTGTGGTAAACTCCTTTGCCAGTTTCTGCATCTGTAAATAGGCAGTGTAATAGCCAGCTGTGTAATGATTTCACTTTCTCCCTTCCTGATGTTGACATTATAGTTATCACCCTATATAATGCTATTTCTATCTCTTAGAAAAATAGAATTTCTTTTGCATAAGTCTGTCACATTCTCAACCCACCAACATTTGCAGTTGTGGTCAAAATACCACATATGAAAAAGTACAGAAACCCCATATTATTCCGTTTAACATGGGTCTGTGGGTTGCTTATTACAGTCTTGGAGCTGTAAGCGTTTTGTGAGCAGTTTGGGAATTACTGATCTAGATGAAACAGGAACATTTTTCAGCAGCCATCATAGCAGAATAAACAGCAAGCAAGAGAAAGAGTCAGAGAAATGATTGAAAATTCATGGGGGAAAAATGTTTCAACAGCCTACCAGAAAAGTCCACTAAAAAAGCAGTCCTTCAGATCAGCTTCTTCTACATCCCAGTGCTGCACAACCCATACAGTTATTTTTTTAATTGGCTTTGAAAAAGCTTCAGTTCCAACTGAAGCTTTTGTCTTGTTTTTCTGATATTTTAAACTCTTGGAAAAGATTATTTTTTAAAGAGGATTTTTCTTCTTGCCATGGTTTTTCGGTGTGCTCGTTGGATGATGAAAGGAAACTTAGGGCATCTGTGTTTTGCATACAATAGCTCTGAACTTTCCTCTCCCTCCCCCACAAAAATCCTTGTCTGAGTGAAATGTGGAAGATTGTTCATACTGAAGGAGAAGTGGGAGCTGTTTTTACTATAGCAGTACTCTGATAGAGTCACTCGAAATAGAAGTGCTGTGCTACCTTTGCAACACCACTGCTTGAGTGACTGACAAACCTGTCACAGCACATTCAACAAACAACAGAAAAAGGCACACATTTTCCAAGTAAGTGGATAGTTTTTTACAGAAATTTTATACTGCAGCCCAATTAGCCTTTCTCCTAAAAAATAAGCCCCATTCTCCAGATATCACTAATACCCCTCTGAGTAGTTTTTTATCTAAGGTTTTACAGTTTCAGCATTTATATCTGCAAAATTCCATTATCTTAGTGAAAAATCATATATCTTTGAGCTACTTGGCATTTGTTTACTAAATCCATTTTTAGTTTTATTACTTTGGAGTGGTTAATTCCTTGGCACAATGTGTTTCCTGTAAATCCCTGTGTATTTTTGTCATGAATTATATATAATATATAGATAGGTTTATGGGTTTTTTAATGAGTTTGCATAAAAAAGCTTTTTTTTTCCATTTCTTTTTTTTTATGGAAGAACTGACTGAAAGGAGAAGATTAGGCAAAACTGCCGTCTCCTTAAAGTGAAGGTTTGAATTTATGGGTGACAGAACTGACAAAACAGACATTATTTCCCTCTGCATTAGGCCTATTCCCTTTTCTCCCCTCTTCCAATCCATTGCTACTGCCTTCAAGTCTTCTATTTTTATAACAACTTACCAGGTCCCGGCCAAGAAGCTAAGGTAGTTTTAAGCGGCTGCTGTACTTTGGAAGTCTGTTGAATCTGTTTAGTCTCTTTACTACTGGCATGTTGAAAGGAAACTGCACTTTTAAGAAGCTTTTGTTACATAAATCAAAAACAATGGAAACAATAAATTGAAAAGGTCTGAGACAAACAACTTGCGTCAGAGAGATTACTCTACTCTTATGGGTAGAAAGTAAAATGAAATGTACTAAAATATCCTGAATGAAAAGATGGAGCAGTTAAAAGCTCCATCAGAGTGGTTGAATCTCTTTGGAAACRTAGAAGAAACTGGAAGAAAACTCAAATGACGTTTTCTTCTGCATGTAATGAGGACAAGCAAATGGAAGACAGTCCGGTGGTAGCTTTATTTTTCACAGGTGGCTGGTTCCAAAGCACCTGATGTGTCTAATAGCTTGCACAGAAGCTTAGGTAGTACAGCTCTCCATGTTAAAAATATATCTCAGATACATCTGATTTTTTTCAGAGGAGACAAAGGGAAAGTGAAACTACAGAAAACTTTAAGACTGATCTGAGGCTGAAAAGTCCACTTAGTACCCTTCAGAGACTGAGTTCATGATTGGATTTGGAATAAAATAACTCAGAGTAAGACTACAGAGAGATCAAGATTTAATCCTTTGCTGTTTGCTGTGCAACAGGAGTTACACATTTCTAAGCAGACTCTGACATTGCAATGATGAGTGAGACTCCAAAAAATCCCAGGAACTTGTGGCAGAAGGACCACAAAACTCAGTGTTCAAGACAAACAAAATAACATACAGCGTGGTACTTTCCAGACAATGCCTAGCAAATAGGAAACATGCAGTGGAATGAAAGGAGCGACTTTATTTCTCAAAATTTCCAAGCACTGCCAGTGCTCAGGCAAAGAGAATTAGCACCTCTGTTAGCACACACGAATTCCTCSCAGAGCTATAGACAATGTTGCCATAGAAGCTGAGTTGACAATCCATCTAAAAGCAAATGAAAAAGTACTTCTCCTAAGCTGGGTACTGGTTTTTAAGTCAGTGTGTTGCTAAAGGATTTTTAGCAATTCTTATTTTTATACTCTAGATGGTACAATATTATGTCTAATATTGCTTTTATATTTGATATAATTTGTAGTTGTATCATTCCATAAGGTGTTTTTCCTACTATGAAATTATGATGGTGCCGTGAACTTTCCCTGTAGTATGAACAGTGATTTCAGACAGCTATGGAGAAGGCAAGAGTTTGGGAAACTAAATAAGGTAACTTTAAAGAGATCCCAATCCTGAGGAAGTAGGACAGGGAAGAGAAAAACCTGTTGAAAACAGATGTCCTGAAAGCAGGATGTTGCACAGTCTGCTTTCAGCAGCTCGAGAAAATGTATAAGACCACTGGTTTGTGACAGAAGGAACCAAATCTATCTAAGAGCAGGTTGGTATAGAAACTTCCATGCCTCTTCCTTTGGGTGACTGAGGTTATCTGAAACAGACTGAAAACTGCTTGCCTGTTCTAACAAAGGAAACCAGCAGGTTGCCCTCAGAGCACAAATCTTATGTTTTCAGTTAAAAATATGTGGTTTACAAATTGAACATAAACTCAGGAGAACACTGATAGCTGCAAGCACATTCTCCGGAGCATAGGAGAAAAACACGCTAAAGTCTGATTAAAAAAAAGAAACTGTTAGATAAATTGTGGATGGAGCAGCATTTCTGGATAGAGGAAACAATTAGGCTGTGGGCACAGGCTGGCTGGACCCTCATGTTCAGAGACACTATCGTCAAGTCAAGGGGGAGCTCTCAAACCTAAGAGGAATTCTATTTGAAAACAACAGAGAACAATATGTTTAACATATTATATGAAACTCTTTTAAGAATATTAAAAAAAAAAAACAGAATGATATTTTGCTCTGGCTTCAAATTAATAGCAGTACTGGAAAGCTATCGAGACATATTTTATATGCTAAAACAGAGACCAGGATAAGCAGGAGAGTGTGTGTTGGTGGTGCAAGAAAATCCAACTCAGAGTAAGTATGGATACACGTACAGGATATGGGGAAACATGCTTTCATTCATGACTATTATTCATTTTTCCATGAAATAGTTTTTCTAAAAGACAGTGACTGCACATGTCAAAGGTGTTTTTTTAGATATAGTATGAACATGAATTTAAGCAGTTTACAGTAACATTTATTTAGTTATTTATCCATTAGCCTCAGAAACCCTGATGTGATGGACTGGTAAATTAAGGAGTAAAAATGGTTAAAAAGTAAGATTCAAGTTATACATCTCATTTTTCAGGCACAGGGTGGAAGATACAGTGACGTACCGGTTGCCACCTTCCTACCCCCATCTAACACAACACTGGGAACAAAGAGGTCTTTGATGTTAAGAATTCAGGCCAGAAGAATTCAGTATACACAGAAACATAAGGAGGCAGACAAAGTTAAATATAACAACTGCTCCTGGAAGCAGTGATCACTTCAGGCAAATGATGAAATATGAATTTCTATCAGGTATCAGTGACTGCAGGCAATAACAGCTGCCCCAGTGGGTTGCTCATGGTCTTGTAAGGTTGTTATCTCCTCTGGACGCATCCTGAGGAGGAATGGACAACTCCAGCCAGAGGGAAATAAGCTAAAAGTGTACTCCAGTCTGTCTGCTAAGGTCACAGACAGATAAAAGTCACAGATAGACAAGTAAGCCCCAAGACATTATCTTGTCAGAACAAAGGAACTTAGTACCAGAGTCCCCAAAGTTAAGTCCTGCAGTTCCAAGCATAATGGTGCCTAGAATCTAATTTTACAACAGGACTTGTGTTTTTAGGAAGAAAAAAAGAATAGCATAAACACACATGTCAGAGGAAAGGCAAGGATGGGAGAGGAGGAATTAAATTGTACAAGTAGGAGCTACAAGACCCTGTCTAAAATAGGATTAATTGTATTACCTTCACGTGCTAAGTTTTACCTCAGGGATGAGCAAAGCCTAAAATGCTGATATGGAGTTAGAAAGAAATTCAAGCTGCAGAAGGGAAATACATACTTAATTCTCAGCTAGCTAATGAAAAAAAAATAGGTCAGATAGATACTGATAAATGTTATTGCTTTGCTTTGTGCCCTTAAAGGAGACTTAGTTGTTCAGATGTATGTAACACAAAGGCTAACGCATACAGACGAGCAAAGGGCTCCTTTTAAAGTCCTCTTAAATATTATTTTTCCTACAGCACTAGCAGAAAGTATATGGAGATAATGCTCTTACCTATTTCATGGGGTGTTTGGAGCATTAATTAGTTAATGCTTATATGATTCTTTGAAGATGAAAGCAGTGTATAAGCACTAAGTATTACTGTAATAGGCAACGCGAGGCAGGAAATGAGAAACCTCCATCTTGTCAAAGGCAAGAGTTTGGTGCTTGTTAGTTACCAAGTGCTCCCCTCATTTGCTAGCTCTTTCAGTCAGGGATACCGCCATTTATTCTTTATCTCATTGAGGGTTACATTTCAAAGGCTGTGAACTAGAACTACTAACAATAGCTCTTCAGATCATTAGACAGTGGGGAAGAATATCATAATATCACTATTACTAAATGGCACCTTTTGCTTCTTCTCAGTGAAGGAAAAAGCAGGGGAGAAGCTTCAGTAACCTGGTGTTTTGGGTATTATAATCCGGCCATTGATGTAAATATCCAAAAATCTGTTACAAGATTATAGCTAAAATAGTGGTAGAGAGTAAATAACACTGCCTAGAAGATGTTTTCAATAACACATTCACCTTCAGATGAAGCCTTTAAATCACAGCAGTTTGTCCTTCTGAAAGATCAAGCACAAATTGTTGGCTTTAATGCTATTCACTAACTAGCAAACTTACTCAGGAAAGCAACTCTATTCAAGCAAGCACATAACAAACTATATTAAGCATACAATTAACTACTTTCTTACAAAAAAGAGGCTGCTGTTTCCATGTGCCTGCTTGCAGCAGGGCTGACCCCGGGGATGTGCAGCACCTAAGGAGCACATGCAAAATGAGAGCGCAGCCCAGAGCACGAGGGCCTGCATTTCAAGTGAGCTGCTATCCATCTATACGGGCATGCTGTGGTCACCTTGCAGACCTGTAGGCATGCAGCACTTATGGCTAAGTTTTCTGATCTGTCAGGAAAACCAGGTGGCCAGGAAAACTTTACAAAACCAGATGAATTTCCAGCCAGAAAAAGAGGACTTACCCGAGAAATCTCAGGCATATGGAAGTCCATTCCAGCCTGCCTTAGGTCAGATTTGAAAATTACTGTGGTCCAAGCTGGCCAAAACTAAGGTAAAGAAAGTGCCTGTCCCTGTGGTGCTACAAGAGCAGAAAACTTCTTCACTGGGATTTTCATCTGCTAACAGAAACTCAGCTCCAGGATCCAAAAACTCTTTCTGGGCTGTTGGGCTTTTTAAATAAAAATATTTTAAAAGGTGTCCCCACTTTCTAATCTGTTCACAGTGATGCTTCATTTTTCATTTTGAGTGTTTCAGCCTCTCCTGCCTCAACTAAATGATTTTAATTGCATATGCTGGGAAAGAAAGCAAAAAATTTATTAGCAGCCGCTTGTATTTTAGTATTCTACCTAGCACTACCTACACTCCCAGTTGCATTTACTACCAGTGAAAATGCAGTCTGGAGCTCTTTTATGCACAACAGTGCAGCACACACACCCTAAGGAAAAACAAAGCAAATGAGTTTAAAATGCCTTCAGAGTAGTGTTCAGTACCTTTGTTCAGATATCCCATCTCTCCACTTGCCTTATCAGAGTATCTCAAGTTGAACTGCTTCCTCTGTAAGTAACGAAAAATCATCAGCCTTATCTGAAGAAAGTGAAGATGCTGGGAAAAGGCAGAAGAGCACATGGATCTGAATAACTTTCCAAGGTTCCTGGGCTGGGCTGACTTTTGGCCTGCCTTGGACATATTTGTTTTACCTTTAATGCATGAAGTGCAGAAACCACACATCCTCTTCCAAGAAGATGAATTCCTGGGTAGAGAGATTTCTCTCTGGCAGCAGAATAGGATCTTGTCAGGGAAAATTGTTATTCTGAAGCATCACAAGTTCTGCTTTCACTCTTTCTTCTAATTGAACAGGATCACTCCAAAAAAGAAAGACCTCAGCAACATTTGTTTTGGTGTTAAATGGTTGGCTCTTAAGCGGAGATCTTGAGTCACAGAGAACCTAAATGAACTCAACTGTCAGATGCATCGTAACTTAGTTAATTAATTCAACACAAGGGCACGGCAGCAAAACAGTTAAGGTGTTTTGCTTGAGACCCTACTGCATGAGTTCAAGACTCATGAAAAACCTGCTCCCTTTTAACCTGGCTGCAAACAGGTATCTGTCATCAAGTACAACAGTTAAATGCTGGCCCCCATACCTTTCTTGAACAGAGTGGGCTACAAATACAGATCTGCTTAACGCAAATTAATCTGATAGGATGACCTGGCTTCAAGCAGCCTGCAGGTAGAAATAAGCCTGGGGAATTTGCTCAGCAGTCTTTTTAGCTGTAGACTACTCAGCTACCACTGATCTTATATGGTAACATAAGTTACTAGAAAATTGGGAGTGTTTCCCAGACGAAATTCATACAGATTCAAAATCTTGTTCAGTGAAGAGACRCCACCTAGAAATAATGAATCTTTTTTAGTGCTGGGGTTAACAGACTTAAGATCCCTTCATTTTCTTTCAATAAAACTTGGGCAGGTCCACCAGTTTCTAAAAGCTAAAGCTTTGCACAGAACAAAAAAAGCATGCTGAAAAGGCAGCTGTGTCCATCTCCTTCCACCTGGAGAAGGGACTGCTCCTGAAAGAATTAATGTTTCCACATGGCTGTGGGGAAAGCTGTAATCTGCATTTAAATAGAAAGATTCCAAACTCCCCAAGTACTCATTTTTCTTCTCATAGCAGGAGGCAGAGCATTTTTTATGTGCACATTCTAATATTAAAAGGCCACTATGGTCTGTGGTTTATCTCAGTAGTGCACAGCCAGATGGATATAACTTTAGATATCAGAATACTGCTGAGTGTTTGTCCTGAGCAACATACTAAGCAACAAATATGGTCAAAAGGCAGAATTGTGTGAGACTATTATTATGCAGCTAATGTAGTAAACATGACACAATGCAGTGGAAGGACCAGGTTCAGCTAAGCCTATGTGCAGAGGCAGCCCTGAGCAAAGTAGGAATTGGGAATGTAGACCTGGGAAGAGCTGTCCAACTCACCAAATCCTGTCCCTCGCTATTACAGGTGATTCACACCTTCCCTTACATGCAAAGTGGTGAACAAAAAAAATCCCATGGAAAAAAATCTCTCCAGTGAAATCTTATGCTAATGTACACCAGAAAACAAAACAGAACAAAACAAAAAGTCTATGCAATCCCCAATAAAAAGCCTGCAGAGACCATATAAAAATGATAGGCACCATATACTCAAGGGATTCAAAAGAGTCTGAACAGATTTCCCTGAGTATTAAAATTCCTCACTGCACTACTGATGAGTTAATATTCAGATAACTATGTCAGGTGAAATTGCTTAATTAGAGCTCTAATTAGTTTCCAACCATTCAGAAAAACATTAAGAAGAATCTCCTATTTTAATTAAGAATTCATTTTCGATAAGCAGGTGATTCTATCAGTCACTGACAGCTTCATGGAGGATGGTATATTTATGTGTTTATATTTTTGCATCTCTATATATTCACACCCACAATTAGGTTGGATGTGTGACATGTTTAAGGCTCATTTCTGACAGATGCTTAATCACATGAGTAATCCCATGGGTTTACATGAGCAAATGTTTGTGGTGTAGAGACCCATTTAGACTTCACTGCTATTATGTGAATTTCCATGGTGACAGTACCCCCCCCCATGAATGGCTCGGGCCCCATGTACTATATGTTTCATGTTCAAGCAAATCACCAGGATCCGATATAGAATAGTCCTATATAGGAAAGCATGTTCCCTTTCTCTGGTGCACTGAAGATCAGACAGCTTATGGGAAGTGGAGCAGCTTTTATAGGTATTCTTTGAGTACAAAATATCTGTAATCTCCTTACTGCATTCTCCTGAAAGGTGAGAAATGTGGAGAGAGACAGTGCATGAGTGGGCTTGGCTCTCCCCCTGCCCAGAAGAGAGTTCCCAGTGCTCTCTGCCAAGCTTTAAGAAAATAGCTGTTATTGTTGCCTTTGGTACAGATCCTGGTGCAGTAGTTATTCTCAGTACATACCTATCAGTTTGAATCTCTCACTTTGGAGAGAAAGGCAGAAGAATGTTTTGTCTGTCTGTCTTAATCCAACTTAAGTGTGAGCTAGATGTGGAACTGTGCAGGAATACAAAAAAAAAAAAAAAAAAGCTTTTCTGATATTCGCAGAGGAGGGGAAACTCTCAATAAGAAAATAGAGGTGTTTGCCCTACTGGGCATGCAAGGAGTTTCTGGCACACAGTTTTGTACATGCGTATTTAAATGGTCCTTTAGGCAGCTACACCCCTCTTGGATCCAACCTTATGTCTTTATTTGTGCTACCCAGTGCCCAGAAGACTTTTAGAGAATGCATTATAACAACATTACAAATTCTGACTCTTCCATAGATCTTCTTTCCTATCCAAAGTCAGTCACTTCTGGCTTTATGCAAAAGTATTCACAAAAAGTCCTGCCGAAACAACATGGCAGGAATTAGTCAAAGTTAGTACATTGTGAGACATTATCCACTTTTATGTCCTAATTTCTATGAAAGTCTCACTTCATATTATTTAATTTTTCCCTGTTGTTCTTTTAAAGTACAGCACTAATGAAATGATGATTAAATAGTTATCCCATTCTTCCTCCTTTCTCATTGTTGCATTGAACCTGCTTTTCCTAATTGCTAAAACATTTAAAAATCATTAAAGTTGTTATTTTCTTATTAGCAAGCATCTGTTATTACCAAACTTTTAGGAGTCTGATAAATTGATATTTAGAGAGATTCACAAAGATATGAAGATGTTTTTCAGGTACATGTTCATCCCAAACCCCAAGCCACCATACAGCCCCGTCTGTTTACCATCATCCTAAAATTTTGCCAGAATTTTCTCCTGCCTGTAAAAAAGAACTATAAAAGTGCTTTTCCCCCATTTCGGCAAAATTTCTACAACCACACTGTTAAAGTGAGGTCTAATCACTGGTCAAGGCAGCGTTGAGCACAGGTGGTCAGGACTGAGCTTTGTGCATGAAAGCATGATGAGGCAGTGGCAGATAGAGGACCAGACTCAGGTATTTTTGTGGATCCAAGAAGATTGCAGAGCTCTTTGCACATATTTAATGGTCAGAACCATTCTGCAGCCTAAGAAGAGTTTATGCCTCAAATACACAGTAATTGTTAATAAATAACTGTTAAGATGTTTAAAATTTCTAAAAAGTCTGATGTTAATATCCATAATAATGAATAATGTTCATTTTCATTTAGACAGTAATGTGCAGTAAATGTGCAATTTTAACGGTAATTAGGTGAGATATGAAATGAAATTCAATCCAGTCAGAAGTATTAAACTAACATTCCTTTCCTGGTCCACCTCCAGGCTCTAAAGTACTGAGGCTCCCATGTGGGCATTCAAGAGCCACTAACCCCAAACTTAGACCAGGCATTAACACTGAGAAAGCACATGGCTTCTGCCTGAGCTGAGGAAGGGCAAGTAATCTTCTGTTCCTTCCACTGCTGCTAACAAATCTTCTTTCTTTGGGAGAAGAAAGATTTTTTGTCTTTTTTTCCCCCACAATGAAAAATGCTTAAATGGGAAACAATGAGACAAGAGCAGAAAAGCTGTAGGTGAGGAATGTAAGGATGACATCAGCCAAAGGTTTGAGACAGGTTTTGCTTTGTTGTACATGAATGGCAATAGTGTTTACTTTAAAATTAATCTGCCTTCAGACCACTCCAGATGTATACAAATCACATACGGAATAAAATTCTGATACAGACATCTCTGCCTTGGGTGAGCTGATCAGTAATATTGATTTATCTATCTCACTGTCCTTCCCAAACCTCCTTATTTTTTACCATAATGTAATTCCATTTTGTAGCCAGATAACTGGTTTTCACTTATCGTGATCAGATTACACTTGGAAAGTTTCTGTTTTAAAGGATATTTCATATTTCCCATGAATCAGAGTAATATCCTAAGCAAAATTTATTTTAAAATTGACCCAGTTCAGAGCCTATCAAGGCAATATAGCAATGTGGAAGGTGCCAGCTTTGAGTCACACTGCGTATTGGGTGACCTCTGAGACTTGCAGTCACCAATTTTTTGAATTTGAAAGTGAAGCATGTGCTGTGAAGAATGCCTTATCAGCTTCTGCATGTATGGCAATGTTCCCTACATGTAGGTTGTTTTGTCAGAAAGCCGACATCTTGCAGTGCTGCTGAATACAATTTGCCAGTTTGCAAATAAAAGCCAATATAAATAAAGTGTTTAAAAACACTAGCTTGTTTTAGATTTACGTAGCTCAACTAAAACTATTGCTGTTTTAAAACAGAATTGGGTCTGAACTGAAACGCAGCATCTCAATTTCCCCACCCTTTCTGAGGATTCAAAATGTGAATCAACCTTTGAATTCTAAATTTTAGGTTAAATCTTCCTATTCTTGGCCCCTAAATACTGGATATCTGGCAACATTATTAAAGTTTGGGGATTTTTGGATAACAGGGTTGATGCTATGATGTTTTTCAGGGCCACACTCAAGGTCATTTTTGTAACAGAGTTCTAGTTCAGTAGGTCTTCCTTCCTTCCATTCAAAAGGCAAAGTAGTATGTTTATGTTTTGGTATTTGTAAGAAAAATCAGAAAAGAATAGGCATGATATTTCTTATCTATGAATATGATATAAAATAAAGTAGTCTGACTGCTGTTTTAAATACATTAATCGCTGTGCCAGATGTCATTACTTTTCATCTTGAAGAGTGACTCAGGCCATATTCTCAGTTAGCAAAGATATAAATGGATTCTGTTAACTCAATGAAGAAAAATACACTCCATATATTTTTTCAAGTACATCACGAGTATACCACATACATAAAATCGTATCTTGGTTTTGACTGTAGTATATGAAACAGGTTGATTTCCATCTCACTCACATAGTCAATTTGTTATCTATAAGTGTAAAATGCTCCAATTCTGTAATGGATTTCTTTGCATTTATAAAAATCATATCATGTCTACTTTACAGACAGTAATGAGAAAACATATATAAAGTGTATATATGATCAACAAACACCAAGGAAAAATATTTCCTGACTCACTCACTCTGTCAGATCTAATCCATCCCACTTCTCTACTGAGGACAGTTCAGCCTGCCTTAAAACGCTGGGACAGGTTCGCTGCAAGTGAGCGTGCCACGGGGCTCTGTCGGACCATGTAGCGAAACAAGCTCCAAGAACCAACAGCCACGGCCGGTTTAGACCAAGGGATGTGACTAGGGAGTGCACCTAGTGCCATGGCTGCAGCAGCATAGAGACAGAAGCAAACTCTTTGTTCAGCTGCAGCACCCAAACCATTAAAAGCTTTGTAAATGAGAACCCAGACCTTAGCAAAATAAACATGCCTTTCACCTGTGAAGGACATATCTTCCACTCATTTTGATTTTGCACCATGACATTTCAATAGCTGATTTATTCCAAAATGTGGAGGACAGCCTATTCCTTGAGCTCTAAGAAAATTACATATTGAATTGCCTGGGCTGTACACTTATGAATTTAGTAAACCCCACTTAAGATTAGCTGTTTGTTACAGACACTTTTTACCACAGATTGTGTTAAAAATTTTCTTTAAAACATTTGATTGTGGTGTATCAGATTGCTAGCCTCAGAGAGGATATAAAGTCTTGTATTTTAAACTTTGGTATCTGATTCCATGACTCAGTATGATCTCTTGGAAAATTAAGTTTTATATAAGTTAAAAACATACGCATGTTTTATAAAAGTGATAACTTCTTACAAAAAAGTGATATATTTTTATTATATAAGGGATGCTGCTAGTTCATAAGGGACTCTCAATATTCAGTGATTCAACAGCTGCTATGCACTTCAAGTGTTTTGTAGAGTACTTCAGTGCATTTGCCTAAGAAGTAAAAATTGCTGTAAAAATGTAAGTTGCAGTAACAGTGCTATTGCAAGACATTTTTGCCAGCCAGAATGAATGATTTCTAAATGCCACAGTGTGATTAAGCTGTAAGGTACAACAGGTTATATTACAGTGTGAAGCCCTAGGTGTGCTGAAATTACCTTTCAACAACTCACCCAGGAGTATCTTTGGGAGATTATAACATGACAACTTTACAGTTTTTTTTAAAATGAATAAATAAAGTCATTAAAAAGCATTTTTTCCCAGATAAGTGAAGTGCCTTCCATCAACCAGTGTACAGTCATTAGGTCTAATGTGCTTTTCTGCAGAAATATTTCGAAATGATCCAGGGTTCCCTTCCTCGCTATTGTGGCAATAGGAAGATTTGTTACAGGAATCTTGGTTCTTTCTGAATGAAGGACGTATGCGCATTACCCAACATACTCAAGCTCCAGATTCAACAAAACTGCACTGCCAATAGACCCTCTATGTTTTCTAATACATTGTTTGCTTTGAAGCTCTTGCTATTTCAGTCAATATGTTTTTCTTCCCTTTTTCCTTCTTCTAAGGACAAATATTACAGAATCACAGAATCACAGAATCGCTGAGGTTGAAAGGGACCTCTGGAGATCATCTAGTCCAACCCCTCTGCTCAAGCAGGGTCACCTAGAGCACATTGCACAGGATTGCATCCAGGCGCGTTTTGAATATCTCCAGAGAAGGAGACTCCACAGCCTCTCTGGGCAACCTGTT
>NW_020447417.1:77373-93858 GCF_003343035.1 Apteryx rowi | reverse complement strand
ATCCTACTTGGTGCCCTGCTGCCTCCTCGCAGGATACTGAACTCCACCATCTCATGGTCACTGCAGCCAAGGCAGCCCCCGACCTTCACATCTTCCACCATATTACCATGGACCTCAGTAATTGCCCAACAGCACAACTGATTCCTCAGGAGCTGTTTTCTGTGGAGAGCCTTTTGAAAGCTCGTAGTGCAAGACCCCCTGAGTTTTGGATGTAATTATTTTTGTTTTGAATCAAACAATGCAAGTGATCAGTCTTCCCACTCTGGGGAACACACACTCTAGGAAGACAAGCAGGAGGTACAAACTACTGACTTGTATGTTGGTTACGCACAGAGACGCTGTGCTGCAGTGACTCCAGCCCAGCAAATGGTAAGTCCTTTGCAGAACATAGGTGACAACTCAAGCATAGAATCAAAAAAATGTAGCTAACAAGAATGTAAGGTAGCCCAGCCTCTGTGGCTCTTTGGGGATCACAACACTTGGCTGTAAGCCCAACCCTCTAGCACAGCACAGCATCAACTTTTTGTTCAGATATTGCCAATGACCCTCAAGAAAAACCAATGAGTTTTTTCCATCTTGCCTCTGCTCCAGCACCGGAGCCCTGCTGACTCGCTGCGCTGAGCTGCTGTGGAGAAGGCAGCAAGGCAGGTAGGGATGGAGATGCTTCTGGCATCACTTTCGCAGCCTCTGGCAGCTGTGGGGGAATGCTCAAGCCTCAGCAACCCTGCAAAGAAACATCTGTCCTCTCTGCAGCTCCGCAATGAAACATTTGTTCTCTCTGTTGCATCCTGTGCCCTAGAGAGCAGCCAGGAGAGTTGTTCATGGGGGAAATGTGAACATAAGTTATTTAAAGTAAAGGAATTGAAAGATACAGGTAAAGGCAAGCTTAGGAGCAGCGTATAAGGAAGGGAAGAGCTAAAGTGCAAGGGCAACAGATTTGGAGTGCTTCATTAAACCTATTTAAAAACTTATACTTTAGTATATAGAAACCATCAAGTTCTGCACACTGTCAAATAAGCCACAGTGTTATTGCAGTTGCCCCATCACTGCTTCTTCATTGTGTCCTACTTTTCGTTAAATCCTCATATCAACTTTTAAGTAGGCTGTACATTCTTAAAGAACAGGATTAGAGCAACCTCTGTGTTTGTAGTTTGTTTAACACAATGAAACCTTTGGGCGCTGCTAGCCAATATAACAAATAATCGGTACAGAGGCAGGAGTGTAGCACCCCCTGTGGGCTCTTCGGAGAAAAAAAACAATTGGATTCAATGAACTCTGATTTCTTCAACCTGTGTGCAGGGTTGGAGAGACATGGGGTTAGTCCTCTACAGCAGCTACAACTTTTAAACTCAGGCATATATATGACTAAAAAAGAAAAATGAAAAAAAAAAACACAGTTAATGCTAAGAATGGTACTGTTTCATTAAACAAATCTGTGGTGTGTTGTTATTTACATTTCATGGTTTGTGCTGCAGGTAAAGCCATGGTGTTGAACACCCACAACTATCTTTTTGCAGTACAGATGGCAAGAGCTCACCCTTGCATTGCTGTCAGAAAGAATCATACTTATGGTGGAGTGTTTTGGTAATTCCTCACTGGTGACAGCATAAATTCTATGTTCATCCAAGTCCAAACAGCAGTTTCTATTTCTTCTCACCTACTAGGGCTGTTGCTGCAAATATTTGAGATTTTCTTTCCACAGGAAATAGAGGTGCTTAACTATTTGTGAAATTCCTAAACCACCTTCTATACCACCCTGTGTTTTATTTGGAAAACATTCTAATTTAAATAAAATGAAGATACTGCCCTAATATAAAATAGCAGCGTACTCCAGAACTTAACACAGTATGTGAAAATTAATTTGGGTTTCTTTTGTCTCATTGTGGCCCACCTGATGTTGCTACAAAATAAAGCTAAATTTAATTCCCACTGTAAAGGATATTTCAAACTTGATTTTGAAAATATGTAGTTTACAAACCTGGAAGTATATTACCTTGTACACAGCTGACTTTGTACATTTTGAAAAACAGAACTTTTTCAGGTTTTATTTTGGTACCTAGATTTGACTGAATTATTTGTGATGATGGAAAAAGCTTTAAGAAGAAATCCCTCCACTGAGAAGAAAAGAGCTGCCATAAATTTGATGGCATATATGCAGCTCATAAGTGAAAGCATTTAATACGCTATAGCTCTCTCTCTCAAGTGTTACAAAATTAGCCAGTTTTGTTGGATGTCTTGCATAAGAGAAAGTCAGGTATGTTGTAGCTGTCCCAGACTCAGGGAATTTAGAGCTGGAAATGACAAACTCCTTTTTTTTCAGCTGTCCTCTGCCAGCGCAAACCTCTTCACTTTATTACACTCTTAAGTATTTTATCAGACTAATTTTTAAATGATTCACTGCTGGAGTTTCTACTGCTTCCCTTGAGAGACTGTGTCACTCTGATAGATGTTGCTGTTAGAAGCGCAGCAGCGGCCAGGCTCAAACAGCTTTTGTCCAGTCTCATCTCCGTATGACTTCTTGGACCACGTTACAGAAATCCTGTCCCTCGTTGGCCTGCACATTGCTCCTACTTGCATTATTCTAATCTCTGGAAATTGATGTCAGGACTGAGGTCTCATTGAACCATGTTGTTAGTATAAATGCCTAATAAGTGATTGTTCCTACCTTGCCAGTTTGCAGCCTCTTCAGAGAAGTCACTTGGCAAATGTGAAGCATTAAGAAGACATGTAATATAAAAACAAGCCTGTGCAAGTGTTTTGGTACTTACAAACAGACAAGCATGCTGACATTTAACCTACCTTTCCCTCCTTTAAATGTTCCTTTCTCATCAGCTGTCATAGGCTTGTTCATTGCAGATTAGCCAAACTGCAAATTTTTGGCATGACTGGGGCCTTACACAATGGCCTTTCTATATCCCTAGCTGCTGTTTCCTGCCAGCATTTTTCTTGTACAGCAGTACACAAACATATTCATAATATATCACACAATATTAAGTGACAGTATAGGAACTTAAATTAACTATTGATTCCAATGAAGAAGCACCATTACCGACATCTGAAAAAACTCTTGTGTCAATATGCAATGCTTATCACAAAAGCTAAGGTGGTAGGATGTACACAGAAAGGACTGAAAAACGGAATGAAAATTATATGATGCTGTTAGAGACCCATGGTGCCCCCCCCATCTAGAATACAGGATCCAGGTCACAAGATCTTATGGAAGGAAGCTGCAGAATTAAGAAGAGGAAAGTGAGATGCTCAAGGCATGGAAAAAGACTGGAAAAAAAGGCAGACAAGAATAGGATAGTTAATCTTGCAAGAAGGTGAATAAGACAAGACATAAGAAAGGAATGAAAAGTGCCACAGAATAATGTTTTTCAGCCAGAGCGTATGAAGGATAAGGGATCATAAATGGTAATCAAAGGGTCCTACAACATTCCAAACTATATTACAATTTGAAATTAATAAAATCTTGTTTACCTTTACCCACACATCCTTACCCTTCAAGATCAAATGCTTCCTGTTAAGCTCTCAAAACAAACACAAAAATAAATGACATATGGCTTTATCAGTGTTATCATGGATGCATGTTTTGCTCTTTCAGTAAAAAATAATGAATCAAGTGAAAAATATTCTGAATAAAGGTTTATCAACCTACAGGGGTGGCTTAGGAACACCTGTCTGTCCTCTTGGGTTCTTCACCACATTCAGAGATTTTTTTGTTGTTGTTAATGAAAGAATTTAATAATTACTAGAAAAACTAGCTGAAATGGTTGGTTCTAATTCACCAAATGTACAATTCTTTCAGCTGATTCTCTCAGGGTAACAAGAGAAGAAATTTGTCAGCCTGTTTTACCTGATTAATCAGCAGATCRTGTACACCAGGCAGGACAAAGGTCAGTATAGTTACCACCTGCCCAGAAATCTGTCCTAATGACCTGGCTGTTAGCACGCTAGGGCAGAGTGATGATGGGTTCTCAAATTCTCCTGCTGAGGCCTTTCAACCTTGCATAAAATGATTAAAGATTCATTGTGTGCAGATATTCCACCTCCGTAGCAAGTACTCTACCTGCCAGGGTGAAGCATCATTTCCGGGACTCTCTGACCTGATTAATATTTAAAATATTTTATACAAAATTATATAGCTCCAGTAAGTGAGACCATGGAAGACCTGCCCATATGACCCCAGTGGTACCTCACTGAGGACCTCTCCCAGCACCTTGGGATCTTGTCTCACTCCCTGCTCAGAGTCAGCCATGAGTAAATCTGAGCTGGTGTCTCTTACGCAGGTGTCCTAGCTGCCAGCTTATGTTGCCACCATTATTCATGTCAGCTAGGTTTGCCTGAGAGTGCAAGTACTTTATACACAGAGGAACAAGATCAAGGGGAGATTGAGGGCACTTCAGCCAGACCATCTCTCTGTGCCATGAGGCACAGAAAGCAAATGAGAGGGTATATAAGAGTCTGGGCTGATATAACCGGTAACACTGTGGGTATGATCTTAATGATATCTTAAGCAGAAACTGACTTTGCCTAGCTAGTAGACAGTTTCTGCTTGAGCTCTCACCTGCACACCCGTCTCTACAGGTAAGAGGGTAGCTCAGGCTTCAGTGACAGTTTGTGGTGCCACTGCTGCTCCATAGGCATCACACTCTGTCAGCTGCAGCAGCTCCTCCGTCTGCACCCTTCTCTGACCCCAGCTGAACTGAGACCCCACATCATTTGGTACAAGCCACAAACCAGTCAGCTGATATCACTAGAGCAAACAGTGTTGGATCTAAAGCCCGTTCAAATTCAATGCAAAGATAGCTCTTGCCATTTGGATCCAAATAAGACAATATTTAGAAAAAAAAAAACTTTTATTCTCAGATTTTCCTTTCCAAAGCTAAATAACTAAAACTCAGTCTAAGGTGTAGTTCCTGACTTTGGTTCAATGCCAACCTGGCTGTGAGGATGAAGGAAATTCATGTCTCCAATTAATCCTGAATGCTGTCCAAGCATCATCTCTGTAAATTCTTTCTGCTTGATTGGTATAATGATATTTTGGAGATGTACAGCAAAAATATATAGGCTGAGATTGCTGAATTCATTTCATAGCAGGGAGATGAGCTTGTTCATTTTGGAATATACAGGGCAGTGGTTTCTATTGACTCACTCAGACTCAAGTGCAGTGTATTGTACTAATGAAAGTGTAGCCTGGATAATATTAAAATAAACGATTACCTTATAACACAGATTCCTGCAAAATAAGTTTCAAAAAAGAGCTCTAATTAAACTGTGGTTCTCTAGATTACTCAAGCTTTTGTGATCCTATCATATGTGGCACTCTGCCGTTAAAATTACTTGATAATGTCAGTCATAAGCTGTGATGTCATATACAAAAACAGCTCTAAATGAAAAATTGTTCTCATTCAGTTTCAAGATGAGATTTTTGCAAGCATGCCTCACAGCAAAATCAAGAGCTGAATTTCACTGCCAGTGCTTTTGCTCCAAAACTCTCATTTATTAGCCCACATATAAAAGCATGCATGAAAAGGAGCTGACAGAGCACAGTGAGGCATGAATTTCAAGTATATTCCTGCATCAAAGGTCACAAGCAGATTTTCTATTTGAGTAGCAATTATAAATAGCCATCAGAGGTGAAACAGGACTGAAATACTGGGTTATGTTGTGTTTCCTGCTGATTTTGAAAGGTTAGCATTCTGAAGGAAAGAAGAAAAGCTCTTATTCTGTTTCCTTGGGGGGGGGAAAAAAAAAAAAAGCTCTCCAAGAAAGATAGGAATGGGGTGCCAAAACACTATCTTTCTTTCCAAGAAAGGTATTCACAGACTCATAGACTTTAAGGCCAGAAGGACAATCCAGGGAGGCCTTCCTATTCACTTACTATTCTCTTTTTCTTCTTTCAGGCCAGATCCGTCATCACTGGGTCCAGCTGTTCCCATGCTCCACACCCCAAAGAAATAGACTATCTAGACTGAGCATCAGATGAATATTCAGACATGCCCTAAAGTCCTGCTCTCCTCGTCATCTCTAGCATGTTGTTTCTGCAAAATTCCTGTGTCCTGAAAGCCTTCTCTCATAACAGCCAAATCCAAGAAGGAGTCGCAGGGAAGGACCTCCAGGATCATAGGTTACTGATAACATCTAGTGCTCTTTCAGGACATGTGTTCCTTTACATATCTCCCAACAYGAAATCTTTTATTCGTCCTTTTTTTTTCCTCCATCCACTTGATTTACCCACTCTCATGGCTGCCTCTCCTTGGTCACCACTCTTTCTTCTCCTTCTGGACTTTAGTTTCAATGTATCATCTACAAGTTCCTTGTTGTCATCTCAGTCCTCTTCTCCCATGTTCCTCCTCTCATTCAAAATCCTCCCCTCACTTTTACCACCTTAATACTCTAAGTCAATAACTGTTGCAAGAGGGAAGAAGATAAGAGTAAAAACTCCTTTTCTACACCCATTACTTTTTTGGTAGTGCTTTACCACTGTTCAGCAAGAACACTTAGGAATACATACAGCACTGAAGGGATAAAAACGAGTCAGCACTGGGGCTCCCGTCTAGTGTGAAAAACCTGGTGATTGTGAAATGTTTCGTTAAACAGCTGCTGTAACTGTTCCCTACTTTAGTATTTAGGAGAAATAACACAGAGATAGAAGTGCTTTGCTTAAGCTGACTTTGCACAGACAAACTATGAAACACATCATTATAAATTAAATGACTTTGACAAGTAACAACCCTCACAGCTACTCTGGCCTAATGCTCTCAGTGAGGGTCGCTGTGTATGGGGTTTATCTAGGTGACATCACTGAGAAGCTAAAGAAGGAAATTAAACATATCCTAGGTGATTTCCTCTGAGCAGGCTTTATGTGAAAGATGATAAATAGAGCCCTGTATTCTGAACAGGAGGTTGCAGCAGGGGCAGTGCTGACAGGCTCTAGGCTTTGTGCCAAGGTATTTATTTACTTGTTGTGTCATGATAAATATTAAGCCACAATCTGAAGTCTCACAGAGCAGCTAAACCCTCCAAAGGGTTGGCACAAAAGATCTTGCTGTGTCTCTCTATCCCCTTTCAGCGGGGAGTGAGGTGTCCATGTGTTTCATCAGTGTCCTGACGGACAGGGTTTTTACTTCACCATGGGGATGAAAACTATTGTATTTTTGCCAAAGAATGACCCAAGTGCTTCTCCTGTGACTGTCAAATTTTCACAATGCTCCACATTTCCGAAAAAGTCCAAAACAAAACAATTTTGATGTAACAGCAAAAAATATGTGTTTCAAATGTTGAACAGCTGTATTTGGAAGGAGTACTGGCCTAGATTTGCACATCAGGAAATGATTCCTGTCAGACATTTGCTAAATAGAAAATGAAACAAAATTTCACAGCCTATTGGTTAAACTACATGAACTACCAGTTAATTAAATGGTCACAGACTGGTGACAGCAGACATATTACCTTTTACTGAGATGAGCTTGGTACGTTACAAGAACAATAGTAAAGAACAAGAATTATAAAATTCTTCATGAGAAAAATGGTTCAATTCATTTAAGATAATTTACCACATTGGTTTGTGTAAGCACTGAAAATAGTTTCACTAGGATGCTATAAAAGCACAATTTGGTATTATGGTAACTTATCAGCCAGTACAAATAATACATTGTTCACATTGCATTCAAGATTTGAAGAGTCACAGCGTGACAGTACTCACGGCAGTATTAGGAAGACACCAGCATKAGGCAGACTCTGAAAAAGACTATGTGAGCTTCTGTACAAATCACTGCAAAAATGTGTGCTGAATGAGGCTGTGAGATGAGGATGCATGCTTAAACCTCCACTGAAGGAATACAAAAGCAACTAGATTTAAATCATTTGTGCACATTTTATGTCCTAAGACACTGGGTCATGAAACAGTAATTTAAAAATTATGTGTGGCTTTTTTGCCCACATTTGATTAAACTGGCTCTCTTGGTCACTTCAGTAATAGCTTGGTGATACACTCTGCTGCCCTACCTACAAAAGCGTTGTTGGGTCACTGTTTTCTCCCCCTCATCCTTTACTTCTTGAGCCTGGGCAAATAGAAAGTACCATGAGGTGAAGTTTCCTGAGCCTGATTCTCTATTGCTTCCCCAGTGTTATCACAGTAATATCCTGTGTCAATTTTGCTACATAGAAGGAAGAAGGGATCAGATCTTCAAAGGAAAGATGTTTTCAGCACCTGCTAGTAAAAGCCATTTTACAGCTTTTGAAGGAACTGCCTCCATGTTCTGAATGAACATGAATAACAACATTTGAACTAAGGCTTGAGAGAAAGTGAGATTCAGACAACGCCATCTGTTTCACAGAGCATGAGACTGAAGAGGACCCCAGACAAGAAATCAAAAAGCAGCGCTATTAGATGTACAGGATCTGTGATGCTATTTTATCAGCCTAAACATAGAGGCTTAGCACCCTGCAATAAGACATAAAAGGGCACCCACTTGCCTCCATAAATCAACTTAAAGTAAGGTATTCAGACTTGGAGATACCCTGGATGTTAATCTGCAAAAAGCATAATCTCACATCTGGAGTGAGTACAGAAAAACATAAGGGTGGAGGAGGCTGGCACTTTCAGTAAGGGGCTATGGGGTAGCTGTGCTGCCCTCCTCACTGAATTGCTGTCTCAGCTTGGTAATGCTGGAAGGGAAAGGAAGGCTATGAAATAGCAGGGAAGTGGGAAGAACATCCAGCTACACAGCCTGTGTTGTATGCTGATACTGTTTTTATGTTCAAAGGAAAGCCGATGGCAGAAGAAAATTTTAACTTTCCACTAGCAGCAAAATATCATTGAAGATTATCATTTGCCCAGATGCCTTCGCAGCGTACACCACTGTTTTACTACCTGAATTTCAGCATGCATTATTTTATTAGTCTTCTCCAGCCCTTACCAGGTTTGATTCTAGAAACACTTGTTCAGGCAGTAACCTTCAATTATCGGTGATAAAAATGTTACTCGTGTTATTGATAATCTTCCGCCTGTCAAATTAGCCCTAACTGGGTTAAGTCCTGTCTCTTCATTCAACAGTTTCTTCCGACTTCACACCTAGAAAAYTGTTTAAAGATAAACAATCAGAAAAGCATGCTGCTAGAGAGAGGCTAAGACTATGGTACTCAAGCTGGAAAGATACCTCCACTAATGGCCACCAGGAACCAGCTGATCTCTCAAGATTTGAGGTTACATGTTGGGTAGTGACTTCACTGTCCAAAACAAAGTGTGTGAGGATTTAGAAGGAAGATTCTCCCAACTGTGTGTAGTAGAAATGTAATAGTATGGAACTAGAAAAGTAAAAATGAGAGGAGATAAGAGATGAGTGGAAATAGACAGCATTACTGGACTTTGGAGGATCTGAACAGACAATGCAAAGCTCTCTGACTCCTATTTTGTGCACGTGACCTAAGTTCAAAGCTAGTGTTTTCACTTCGTTATAACAAGCAAAGTGAGGTGGGACTTAAAGGAAGGAGTACATGACAAGCAGTGCCATGACAGACCTGTTCATCAGATGGCTCTGACTGTCCTGCCTTGCTGTGGGCTGTGGAGTTTCCATCTCACATCTGTCCTAAGTAAGGAAAATAACACGTGCCAAGAGCCACAGATGGGTCAGCAGCTGACACGTGTGAGTTTTGTGTAACTGAATATTTCCCAGCCAACCAGATAGTTTTGGAAAACATTCCGGGAAGGTGTTAGAAACCTCTCCAGTGCCATTGACAACAAAAAGAAAAACGCTCCACAAAAGGCTTGCTGCCTGAGCCAAAACRTTGGCATGTGGTAGATATTGCAAAACTTGCAACTTTTTCACTGCTAGTTCACCAGCCAAATGTCACCCACTTGTCTGCCGACATTCTCATGAGCCTTTTCCAATCGCTCCTTAGAAGTCTTCTCTAGCACAATGCTTCTCAAAACCAGACTACAGTTCGGTAGTTGATTTGCTGCAATCATTTCTTTTCATACTGGCCACTAACTTCTCACATGTTCTTGTTCTGTCTTTTGCTGCATTATCCATTTGCCAGCTACATCTTACATTTAAAATACCCTTCTCAAAGCAAGGGCCAGTCCCTTAATGTGTATTTGTACAGTGCCTTGCACAGTAGGGCTCTGGCCTGTAGGTGTTACCATAATACAAAAAATAAACAAACTATTTTGGGATACCCAGTCATTTTCCAAACACAAATTAAGGCTTTGTGTAAATGGTATGTAATTAATAACTATTATTTTTCATAGCAAACAATAGTACTGTGCTAAGCCAGTATTAACTGTAGGAAAGAGTCTGTCTTGCCTGTTTCAAGTGTCTAATCTACGCTTGCTGGAAGGTTCCCTTTATCAAAGACAGATGCTTTCTCAGGTGGATGGCATGACAGTGGAGATTGCCTGAGGTTTTAACAGAGTCCTGATATAATTGAAAGGGGCTGAGACAGAGTTTTCTGACAAAACGGTCTTGAACTCCAGACCTTGTTTTTCCCATTGTTCCACAAAGCTTGAATTAGTTGACCTGTAGGTTATGCTGCAAAGGATATCCTTTCTGCCAAGCTCTTTCTGGGAAAGCAGGATGAGTGGGTTGTGTTGGATGGTGGGCAAGACCTCATTTTCAGTACATCTGGGAGGCTTTTATGCTATGGCATTGGTTCTAACTTGTGTTTTATTTCATGTGCTTTCATGGAGGTTTGGATAGGCTTGTTATTCATTAAATCTGAATAATAAATAGTGATGTGATGCAGTGCTTTTGAAACTGCAACACTTACTTTTACAACAGTTCTAGTAATTTTTGAACAGTTTGTTCCAAACAGAAGTAGGTGGGAGGAGGAGGAGGAAGAAGAAGGGACAGGCTGTCACCAACTATTGTTATGGAACTCAGACTGTTTTTCCTCAACTGTCTGCCCATGCTGACACTGCGACTACCTAATAAATGTTCTTTTAGTGGACATTATCCCTGTAGTGCTCTCCAGTGCTGCAACACAAGTGGCATCATGTTCTCTTAACTCAGGCTCACTTTACAGGCCGAGAAAAGGTGGAAGTAAAATCCACAAGAGGATGTCTAGAAATAGCTTAAACAGTATCTTTTGGTATAGTTCAGTGTGAAAAGAGGTCAGATTCTAGGGCAACCACAGTCTTCAGCTCTAATGGTATCAGTGGCAACTGAATTTATTCAATTTCTTCTAGGTCTTGAGGCTTGTTAGTTTGTCTAAGATGGTTAAAACAATGACATAGTGGCAGGTGGGAATACAGGATGAAGACAAAAAGTTCAGGCGCAAAAGGTATCCTAGCAAAGTTTGTTTGCAAACAGAGTTGAGCTTAGGACAGACTATTTTGTTGTAAAACCCACATTCAATGTGTTTAAGCACTACAGATCCTGGTGGATGCTGTAACATGTAGGCGTCCATCTTACTAAACAGCTGACTGCTAAGGGAGCCAGCAAGAAAAGTCCAACATATTTCGTCTATGTGCCCAAACTCTCAAACAACATCTATATAAAATGAGCTCTGAAATGCCTTTGTTTGTTTGTTTGTTTGTTTGTTTATTTGTTTGGTTTGGAGCTTACCAAGATAAGTGGCTAGTGCACTCCTTTCCAAAGACAGAAAAAGTCTTGCTTTGTGAATAAATTAAACTCTATCTAAACTGTTTTGCAATCCTGTCAACCTTTTTTGTAAGAGACCTTCTGAAGTCACTTTTTCTCTAGGCTGTTCTCTGGTCCAGGACAAAACTGCCTTTTTCTTTGAAGGTATATTACTTCACTGTAGCTGGCACCCACCTTAGCAGGAATGACATAATTCAAAAATACAATCCAAAATGTGTGTCCCTGTTCTTGTTCATTATTGAGGATAATGTGCTGAGTCACAAAGTGCCTGGTGTGAGATGAGAATTACATAGGCAGTGGAAATCTTCTGTCCCATGTCTTAAAAGAGAGAACCTGCTGTTCAAGTACTTCCTCCCTCTGCCACAGTTTTTACAGCATACAGAGACAGCCAAAGAAGCCTTCTAAGTTTTTATTTGACTTGGGGTCTTTTTTTAGTTATTTCAAAAGTTTCATCCCCTTCAGTCAGTCTCTGCAAAGAACAGCCAAGTGTCACTTCCCACTACTTCCCCTTTCATATTGCACAGGCCCCCTGCTTTAGTGAGAAAACTATGCAGAACCTTCCAAATCCCATAATAMCAGATTTTTATGTAGAGCTGTTGAAACAAAAACAAATGTATATTGTCCTACCACCAGAAATACTAGGCAGAAGATCTGAGTTTTTGATATGAGTAAATGAGTTTACAGATTTCCATTTTATTCAATACTATGAGTGGTAATGGGACTAAGGAAGATCTTTCTGCTGACCCAGGATGCTCCTGGGGAAAATCTGGTCCAGCTGTGCTGATGCAATTATTGAAATCATGGCCATTTCTTTCTGCCTGCTAACACCTGCCTCCATGGTGTGTCCTACTGCCACCATGGAGGGCTACTGGCGATTACACTGTTACAGAAGTTCCTCTGCTTGTCCTGGAAAGGTCTGATCTTTGCCCCTCACCGCTAAACCAATTAATATTGAAATTTGTGCACCCCCAACTTGCTCTATTTTTGCCCTGTTCAACAGCCATTCCTCAGCTTGTGCTGAATAATAATATACTGAAGGAAGAAGAGTATTTATTAAAGCTAGACTCCTATGAGAAGGAGACTGGTAGCATTTTCCCTGTTGACATTTGATACAAACAATACCTGAGGAGGATTCAAAGTAGATGCAAGACAGACTCCTTAGCACCATACATCCATCTTCTTGGGAAATTGCTCTGTCTGCTCTAGCTGTCTAAGGCCTGGGCTACATAAGTGAAAGGCATGATTCAAAAGGTGTGATTTTAAGCCAAATGAGTTTCAAGTAAACCAGAAAGCTTTTATCACACAGAAGTAAGTGCATGCCCCAGCAGATTTCATTGGTTTAAAGCTCAGACATTTGAAGAAATGCTAACTAAATTGGTAAAATATCCGTATAGAGGATAAGGTCTTTCTTATGGTAAATGTCACATCATCAAGTTATAAGAAAGAAGATCACAACTTTTTCCTTCCCACCTTCCCAGTGTCACTGAGGGGAGAAGTGATGGAGGAATGGTTATGGGAATGGTTAAGTGAGAGAGGGCATGCTCTGATTGGGATGAGCAATCCCRTCTTCGGGGTARRSGRMSKWATCTAGGCCAAGGCAAGCGAGCCTGCTGAAGCCTGCTGAAAGTGGCCGTATAGCGGCCTTGAGCACTACAAAAGAAGGTATTCACAAAACTGGTAAACAAGTCTGGACGGAACTAGGTTCCATAAATGTCGACGGAGCGTAGACAGCAACCTTGCACCAATCATGTATCCGCTTTATGCGCGTGGACAGAAACTGTAACCAATCATGTAACTATTGCTAGCGCATGCGTATTGCTTATCGATATATATACTTTGTGTAAGCTCTAATAAAGGAGAACGATCATACTCATATTGAGACTCATCGTTACTCCGGGCCCGCCTCCCACTCCGGCGTCCTCCGACATCTGGTAGCAGAGGATGGTTTATTTCCGTGACTACCGACATCTGGTAGCAGAGGATGGTTCAGCTCCACTAAGATCTCCGAGCCTGCGGTAAGCAGCTAGAGGAGGGGAGTGGGAAATTTCGGCTGAGAGAAGGTGCTGCCTTAAACTGCAGCAGGGCAGACACTGGTCTGTGGGGTCGCTCCCCACCTCTCAGGCGCAGCCATGGAAACYGAGGCTGCGGCCATGCTGCTCATCAGAATCCTCTCTAAGAGAGGGATAGAAGCCCCGGCGAAGYAGGTACATGATTTGATCAAGTTGGGACGGCCTTGGGGCCATTTTTCTGACCCCCACCTGTTGTTTTCGGTGTCTGAGTGGCAAGAGTTTGGGGGAGCAATGTGGCAGAAGACGATCAGGGGAAGTGAGAAGGAGGAAAAGGAGATAAAAGCCGTTCGCGTACTGTGGAATGCTGTGTTGGAAACTTTAACTGTAATGAAGGCAAAGAGGGAAGTAGCATCCGCGGCTGCGAAAATGCTGAGCCCCGGAGCTGCTGCTATCAGACCCCCTCCGAGTAAGACAAGCTTGATGTCGCGATTTTTCAGCGGACCACTCCCCATTAAAGGGCCAACGGTGCCAGCGTGTCGGACTGTCACGGAGGTGCTGCAAAGGGTGCGGGAGGACTCTGGGGGGGAAGGGCTGCCGGCATCTTTGCCAGCTCCTTCCCAGAAGGCGGAGGTTTCCTCAGAGCCGACCGGTCCGAGCTCTGAGGTAAACGCGGAAGTGCACCCGGAGGAGGCTCACAAAGGGGCGGTGGCCGCGCCCCTTGCTGACCTCATCGATCTGGACAGAAAGGAGGGCCGACCTCCCCCCGGTTTTCCCCCCTCACCGCYGTCTCRCGTAACTCCTCTGTACCCGCCGTTGCCGCTGCCTGTTCCACCTCAGCAGCCGCTTAACCCCTCCTTTACCGATACCACCAGCTCATGTCAGACTCTATCAGAGCACCCCCCGTTGTTTTCAACCAGCGAGCCTTTGGAGAATAGTGCACCGGACAAGAGTAGGGTACCGCCGTCACCAGGGGAAACTGTGAGAATGCTGCAGGAACTCTTGGAATGCCTGAAAAAAGTGGAGCTGCAGGCGCAAGAGAAAGACAAAGGGATATCTCCCTGCTTAACGACCCCCTCTTCTGGACTTCCAAGGGAGTCCAGCTGGGGTGATATTATTAAAGAGGCTTTAGCRGAAGGACAGTGGCAAGCCACCGGGGAGAAAGGCAGTTCCGCTCCTTTGGCCTTACCGATAGTATTCCAACACAGCCAGGGAAAGTGGGAATCGCATGATTGGAAGAATTTACGACAGGCCCGTGACACCGTTTCCACATATGGGAACGYTGCAACCCGGAATGCCATCACCTAGCATGTTACCAGACGGGTGGCACATACTGATAGTTGACTTAAAGGACTGCTTTTTTACCATCCCGTTACACCCTCACGACACACAACGCTTTGCCTTTTCTGTACCAGCAATAAACAAGGCTGCACCCGCGGAGCGTTATGAGTGGGTTGTTTCACCGCAAGGAATGAAAAACTCACCGACTTTGTGTCAACTTTATGTCGCATGGGCACTGCAGCCACTTCGAAACCAATGGCCAGACACCATCGTCTATCACTATATGGATGACATTCTTTGTTGTCAGGCAGAGCCTTTTACAGAACAGTCATTAACACAATTAAGTGACATTCTGTCGACAAAGGGACTTGTCATTGCACCAAAAAAGATCCAACGCACGGCTCCATGGAAATATCTTGGATGGACCATTGCAGAGTCAAAAATTCGACCCCAAAAAACAGAGCTTGCGACTCAATTATGTACCTTACATGATGTCCAAACCTTACTTGGTGATATCCAGTGGGTGCGGCGTTGTGTTGGTATCTCTAATACTGATATTGCACCCCTGACAGCTTTGCTGCGAGGCCCAAATCCTGCTAACAAGATTACTCTGACACCTGAACAACATGCTGCGTTACAGCGTATCACAGAAAACTACATCAGTCATGGTCCTCACGCCGTCTCCTCAGCCTGCCCTTATCCTTACTCATATGTAGTGGAAAAGACTCACCATACGCGGTCATTTGTCAGTAGCAACATAGCAGCGAGGAGCCTCCCTCCCCAGTTCTGCCAGACGCCACTGACAAAAGCAAAGGTCACAATGATGTATTTAACATCTTGGAGTGGGTATTTTTGAGTGTACAACCAAAAACGAGTGTCCAGACCCGAACCGAAGCAGTAGGTGAATTGATACACAAAGGGCGATTAAGAATTTTAGAGATCAGTGGTCAAGAGCCGAACGATATCAGTATACCTGTTAACTTGGCTGATCTAGAGTGGTGGCTCCACAATGCTGTGGCCATACAAAATGCTCTGTTAGGTTTCTGTGGTAAGGTACATTCGTGTCAGCCTCAGGGAAAGTTATGGCAGGTGCTACAGCGAAATCAATGGATAGAAAAGTCCAAAGTAAGTAGGGAACCCCTTTCAGATGGCATTACTGTCTACACGGATGTGGGTAAGCGCTTGCGACGTGCCGCATGCGTGTGGAAAGAAGGTGAACAATGGAAACAGCACGTTATGGAGGGACAGCCTCGGGACTCCCTTCAGACTTTGGAATTAACTGCGGTAGTGTGGGCCTTAACCAATTGGTTGAGTACCCCTCTAAACGTAGTGACTGACTCAATGTATGTAGCAGGGATAGTACCACGACTGGAGAATGCCTTAATAAGGGAAACATCTAACCCGAGGTTGGGAAGTCTGTTCATTGCCTTGCGCTCTGTGTTGAGTCAACGAACAGCAGCTTGCTGTGTTATCCACATTCGTAGTCACCAGCTGGACGTGGGGCTAGGCCAAGGCAATCAGCTCGCTGACAGCCTGGTTAGCTCCATATGTCATCTACCTCCTATGGATAAGTTTCAGCAAGCTAGGCAAAG
>NW_020447417.1:57859-75618 GCF_003343035.1 Apteryx rowi | reverse complement strand
AACTGTAACCAATCATGTAACTATTGCTAGCGCATGCGTATTGCTTATCGATATATATACTTTGTGTAAGCTCTAATAAAGGAGAACGATCATACTCATATTGAGACTCATCGTTACTCYGGGCCCGCCTCCCACTCCGGCGTCCTCCGACAGAGAAGGAGCTCCAGGATGCTGGAGGGAAGAAAACCCATTCAGTCTTTTAAGTGCCCAACCAAACACTACCTTCCTTTGCAAAGAAGAGCTGTCTTTTGTATCAGTTCACAGAGAAGTTGAACATTTTCTAAGACTTCTAAGAACAAAAAATAAACCCTCTCCAGTGCATTTCCTTAGACACCGATTCCAGTCAAGCCTCAGGGCATGGTGTGAGCAGGTTTCTCAGAAAGACAGGGTTCATGAAAAGAGGAAACAACAGAAAGAAAAATAAGAGCACAGTAGTCCTCCGACACCATCAAGCCCCAGCCTTTGTTTCAAACAGGGATCAACACATCACTGTGAGCAATGAGAAGCATGATAAATTTACCACAGTGCAATAAAAGTGATTGCAATGGAAGCTACTCCCACAGCTCAGCAGATGTTAGTCTGGTTTTCTTTGGTTGTGGATCCAACCAAGACATTAGTGCCTAGTGTTTTCAGCTACTGAAGGCTGGCAAGAGAGTACGAGTTTATCTGAAATGAAAATAAAAATGAAATGCTTTTCTTCTTAAACTGTGGCTCAGTGGCTCATGATCTCTTCCTACCCCTCTCTTTGCCATCTTATGTCCATTTGCCCTGCATGGTAAAAAGTGACTTGGGGATTTTGAAGCCTGGTGAGTCCTACTTTATTCTTTATGAAAACATAATCCCTGGAATCCAAAATATAAGCTTTTGAACTTGTAGAGTTTTGAATGCATCCTGGAGTAGGGGTAATTTTTTAGATGATTATAAGTTCACAGAAAAAAAATACATTTCAGTGGGAACAACACTGCTTCTGAAACTAAGAAATTCAAGTATTTGGGTTGACTGAAGAAAAATGGAAGGAAATTTTTTAATATCAGAATAAAAAATAGCACCTTCAAGACCCTTCATTTAAGATTTTTCTTAAAAAATACTCTTTGTGACTTTTCATCTTAAAATGAGTAAGTTTCATTTTAAAACTAGTCTAAAAAAGGAGTTAAATAACCTATAAAACAAACAACAAAATTTTTCCTCAGGCTGACCCAGAATGTAAATTTGAAGGGTTCTTTTCTTTTCCCTTCAGTGCAAATAGCTTTTTTTCCTCCACATTTTCTGGTTTATCTTTGAGTCACTTACCTGTAATCTGAGGTTTTTAAGAAATTTGATACATTTTTGCTCCATTCTCCGTTCTCTCTCCTTAAAAACAGGCCTCAAAACCCAGAGAAATATTTTGGAAGCATGAGCYTTCAAAGAGCTGGTGTGAAATAGCAATATTTTCCAAAAAATAGCAAAAGATAACTTTTTTTTTGAATTACTGAAGATCAGGGCTTCTCCAAAGGAAGAACATTTCTTATTTTTGCTACTGAAATCCATGTAGGATGTACTTGTTAGGGCTTCAAACAGCACCAAAAGCCTCATCCTGTTCTCCTTTCTGGCTGGTCAGGACAAAGGTCCATTAGTGGGACATATACATACATAAGTACAATGTGGATCCCTCCAGCAGCTGGCTTAGACACTTAGGCCACCCAGTAGCTGCCCCTGGATCCCCAGTCTCCCAGTTGCTGGCACCTGCGCATACAAACTCCCGAGGCCACATCTCCATGCCAGCTGCTGGTACTCAGACCTACACACACACACATGCCTGGGCTCAGCCTCTGTGCACTTGCCTGTATGTRGAGAGGAGCCTTTTGGGGCTGATCCACTCTGTGATGGACCTGGGAATAGTTGGGGCAGGGTATGATTGGGGTTCCTCCACCTGCCATTGCTCCTCTGTGCTTGTGTGGAGACCAACTTCTTATCACACAACCTAATAATATGTAGCTTAAAAGGCTGGTTTGGAAGTATGAGAGTCCGAAAACTTGTATTCTGAGAGGAACTTCTGCTCACACACGCTCATGCCCCCTTAGTGGTTGCATTTCTTTAAGCATTTAAACTCTTGCTTTCTTTGTATGGCTCCTTGGGGAATGACTGTTGCTAACACTGACTTATAATATCCACAAAAAGAGAGTGTTTTCTCTTTGTTGTTATCCTAATTGAAAAGGTTTATCCATCAATTCAGAAAAGAGGGAGCAGGTAAAAAAAGCCATGCCTATCCTGGGAGGTTTTGCCAGTGGCTGAAGTATCAGAAGCAGATGGCAGCTGACATGACAAAGTTACAGATGGTCTTCGTTGGTGCGGTATAGGCATACAATAGGAGTTCTGTCACAGAAGATGAGCTATGCTGTAAACAGAAATCCCCTGCCTGGGTCAGTGCTGAGCTCCTGATTCTTTGTGAGACATTTCTGCAGTTCATTGCAGGATGACATCTACCACACTCAAGTTCCCGCACTCCAAGGGGAATCTTCTATTCCTGCAAATTTACTTTTTTGTAGCTTTTAACTCCTACTATACCCTCTTGTACAGTTCATGCTCTACTCCTCTGTGGTTATCAGCCTTTTTGCCAGAGACATTCATGGCTAGAAGCACAGAGGCTGAAGAGTCAATGCAATTTTTATATCAGTTCTAAAAAGAGACCAAAGTCCTGCTCCTTCTGCTTTGGCAAAAGTTCAGCAATCATTACAGTGACTGGCCAGGAAAATGAGACAACTGGGGGAATTGGGCTGATGAAATACAGAATGAAAATTGACAGGTGATGAAGGCATTCAYTGGCCAGCTATAGATTGTGGAGTGGTGCCCTTGGGCCTCTGAAAGAACTGGGAGTTCATAGTAATTCAAACCTAGAGTAATAAGCAAAACCAGCAGAATTTTTGCAATATAGAAAAATCAAACCTCTGGTGGCCCTACTTGGGATAGCGTCCAGTTCTGCTTAGGAACAGCAGTAGCAGAAGACAACCCCAGATTTTTCACCAGCCCTTTGCCTTGTGGTCAGACTTCAATTCTTTCCCCTTTGCCCAAGAGTCTTGCTCATTCATCTTTTTCATGCCTTGCTCAGCATTTGAATAAGCATCATTAATTCCTGTATTTATTCAGCAGCTATAACTGCACCATGAGCTGAGGAAGGAGAAGACTTCTTAGACCAGTACACAGTGTGAGATCTTTTGTATTGCCTCTGTGACTCCTGCAATATCTGTGTGCTAGGCTAAAAAAAGTAGATTAGGAGAAAAAGAGGTATTTCAAAAACACAGTAGAGACTAGAAGCTGATCTCTGTAATTCCTGTCTGTCTTCTGAATCTTGGTTGTCAACTGATGCACAATCAGTCAAAACCCCACTAATCCTGGCCTATGTCAGAAGTGAGTCCTTTAGCAGCACTGAGCCTGCCAGTGATTCCTTCCTCATCTGGAAGGAAATGGTCTCTCTTACACGAATAGTTATATTTTGGTATTTTTACTAAATAATTGTTGACACCAATTACACTGCATCCACACAGGACATTGTACTGTGCCATGAAGGGCTTGTACCATTCTGGGAAGTCATTTTTATTTGAATGACATAAGTTAAGAGTTAATTATCAAAATCAAAATTGAAAATTAAAGCACACAGGGTCATGTTAACATAAGGTAAGTTTTATCGGTCCAACATGCTTCACACCACAGCCAGGCTCTGCATGAATAAGCATATAAAATAAATATCACATTTAACAGTTTGTCAACAACTTATACTTCCCTTATTCCTCAAAAAACATTTGCTGAAGTGTCTGGATGACAAAATGCATTAACAGAGTAAAAGAGACCAAATTCAGGTGATTCTTTATTTTGCATTGAAACAAAATCAGTCTTAACTTTCCACGCACATTCATATGACACCCTCAGGTGTCAGGGAATGATATGGACGTTTTTTCTGATTAAATATGACAATGTTTGCATTTATAAATTAAAATACCTATGATTTTGTATGCCTTTTGAAATCTGGAAATAGAATCTGCTCTACCTTCCTTTAAATGGTAGCCAAACTTGCTGATTGCTCACTTAACAGTCTAGATTCTTTTCCATCTCTTCATGACCTCAGGAGTTTCTTATTTTGCCCATTCGCTTTATTTTACCAGACCAGTGTAAAAGTCTCTGCTGTATTTTTGTCATTGAAGTTGCACTGAACATCTCTATTTCTTCTTTTTCCATCACCCCTTTGCTCTTGGATTTCTAGACTTCAGTGTGAACTTCGAAGGAAGGGAAGGCTCACAGATCTGTTTACTCAGGCACAAAACTAGTTGACATTTCAAAGATTTTCATGGGAAAATACAAAGCAAATCAGCCTACAGGACCATCTGGGTCAGTGCCCTGTCTCATAAGCTTTGTGAAAGATGATGTTTGGAGGCTCTTTTTAATGTCCAAAGAAGTGTCATCTCTTTCCTCTTTTACTGAGTTCTTAGCTATTTTTATCATTTTGACTATGTACATTACAAGGCTTGAGCCTTAAGCAAGGCTACCTCAATACTGTTTATTGACAGTCAACATACCACTTTATTTTACAGAAGCTATACTGATATGCCTCAAGCATATCACATTCTTCTAGATGCTTTTATATATAACTATGAATGTTCATTTTAAATGATTTTCTGATACTGCTTGAGGATTTACTGGCCTATAGTTCATGCAATCTTTCCTCACACTTCTTTTAATAATAGATTTTGTACCTTTGCTATAGYGCAGGAAAATAGCTGATTATAATGAGGCTGCAAAGCCTGATGATAACCTACCCCATTACAGAGGAAAGCTGATGGGTGTAGTAAGACACCAACTTCATCAGGAGCTCTTTAATGATTGGGAGGTGGTGGGGGGAAGGAGTCGTACACAATGGAAACAAAGACATATTGCTAAAGAGGAACTTAAAAGAATAGCACATGATGGAGGGAGAAACCCAGAAGACTATGGCGCAAAATGATTTACAGCTGCAAGGAAACATAAAAGGCAATCAGGAAATGCTCTGAAATGCATTAAAGTAATAAAGGGATGGGAGAAAGAAGGGCTCGTTATCTAAAGGGGGAAGGTGAACTATTGCAGGTGACAGAGAAAACTGAAATTTTCTTGCTTCGATTTGGTTACTTCATTTTATATAAAAAGGTTGATTGAGATTAGACACTTAACATGGTTAAAATTAATAACAAGGGTTGAAGAATACAGACCATAACAGGGAAAGAACAGACTAAAGATATTAAGATAAATTAGATTTTTAAATTCATCAGGCCCTGGTGCAAATCACACTAATCACTTAGGGCAACTAGTTTAAGCAGTTTTCCTGGGAGACACATGAGCAATCAAAGGACTGAAAAAAGGAAAACAACTAGTACCCACTGGGGTCAGAAGAAGAAAGGAAGGGGAGAAGAAAGAGTAAAGGAGTTGTAGACCCAACAGCATATGCAACTCTGATGTCTGGAAAAATATTAGGTACTACATTATTAAGCAATCAGTTTGTAAGCACCTCAAGAATAATCAAGTAATACTGAACAGCCAGCAACTGTTAGTCAAAAAAAATTTTTTTTAATCAAAACAATCCTTTTCCCTCTTGATAGGATAAATTTCCTAGAAGACACAGGGAAAAAGTAGATGTAATCTTTTTTGACCTTAATAACGCTTTTGATCCAGTTTGACATAGCAATCTTATAAGCAGACTGGAAAAAACACATGGAGGGAAGTGTACAATTGGACAAAAATACTTAAAGAGCAGTTACTGAGTTCAGCGTCAAAGTAGGGGAGCATTCCAGCTCATGCTCCACAGTGGTCTCACCTATCATTAATATTATCTGATATGTTTAACAGTGATTTACACAATGAAACAGAAAAGCACACATCTAAAATTGGAAATGACACCAAACTGCAAAGCAGGCATTTTGGGAGCAGGATAAGAATTCAAATAATCTTCATAAATTGAAGAAATTTTTTGAAATACAGTAAAATTCCATAATGACAAGAACAACATACTACATTTAAGAAGGAAAAAATATATAACTTAAAAATATGCATTAGTCCATAGCTAGCTAGACAGCTGTACTGCAGAAAAGGTTCTGGCACTTGCAGTGGATTGCACACATCACAAGGCTATGTTGTTGAAAATAAGGCAAACGTGATTTTCAGAAGAATTACTTAGAATTTTGTGTATACAATAAAAGGATAGGAATTATAGCTTCCTACTCAACACTGATCAAGCTTCTAATGAAAGACTATGTCCCTTTTTGGGTTTCACAGAAAGATACGGACAAATTGGAGAGAAGAGTTAACTGTAAGAAGAGCTGACAAACATGGTCTACCTGGGAAAGTTAAAAAACTGATTTTGTCAGGAGGAGAGAAGACTGGGAAAGAGGTAACAATATGCAAAAGGCTATTCTAAATAGGACAGAGGTGTACTGTTTTCTACATGCAGGGGTTTAGGAAACATGTCACAGGTCTAATCTGAAGCACAGGAGATTCAGCTTAGACATAAAGCCATATTAAGCCATACAGAGAAGCTGTCYAAGTATAAAATGGTTAAATATCAGAATAGGTTATTTCTTATAATCACAGACCACAGATTTCACAGATCTTGCAGATTTCTTATAAGCATAGATAAGGTTGTATTTCAGGAAGTCTTCACAGGAGAGGTTTTACAAACAATTTGGTCAACAACCTGCCAAGAACCATCTAAGTATGTGCAATACATACTTACTACATACTCATACTACACACTGAAAGTATGCATATGGACTAAATCTGATCTTTTCAAAGGCTGTTACTATTTTACATTTCTGTGATACCAACAACAGGCATTTCTCCAGTCCATGCAAGAATCTACAGTGGTTGACCTCTGGTCGTAAAAGAACTGATTTTAGTTGGAACCAGGCCAAGCCCACAGTATATTCCAGCACATCCTATCTGATGTTCATTTTTCAATACTGTTTCAATCGTATTGCATGAGAAACACCAGCAGATATGCTAGAAAAGTGAAAAAGATTTATCTTTCCACCTGAGTGAGCGAGTTAGAGTTGAAGCTGATCTCAAACGAAAATTGTTCTTTGCATACCTTAACATATTTTTCCTTCCTAGGAGGTTTGCATGACAGCCAATTCTACACTCATTTCATATCTGTGCCTTAACTATTTAAAAAGTTATTGCACACAAAAAAAAAATGAAGTGCTAGTTCTGGGCAGCAGAAACAGGACTTTCAGCTGACCACTTAATATTCAGTTTGTCTGTTCCTAAAAATGTCAAGATAAGGTTTTAAAATATGTGCACTTCACCACAAAATTGCTAATGTCAAAAGCTGTGTTACCAGCTAGTGGATATCAGCATAAATGGGAGTCTTCAAACCCAGTGGCTAAGGCTGTTTGTAGCCTGTAGAAAGACCATTCTCGCCTCACTCCAGCTCAGCAAAACAGCTTTTAAGAAACAGAACATCTCATTTGAATCCCCTAGAGATTGGTAACTCTATAATTCTTTTATTTGCTGATGCTCTCTAAAATGAGAATAGTTTCTCAGAGAAGCTACATGAGATAAACCTTACTGAGTAAAGTCCTCAGGGGTATTTGCTTGAATGCCTCCCTTTTTTGAAAAGAAAACAAAAAGGCCTACAACTCCTCTCTCCTCTGTGAACAGTATAGGAAAGGTGCATTCCAGGAAAAAAAAAACAATAAGAACATTTCTGCACCAGTTCACCAAAACACATTCCCCTTGTCCCATCCTTTAGCAATAAAAGAAGTAATATTTTTCTGTCATCTTGTATACAACAAGGGCCTCCATTTTCGGGGGTGGGGAGATAGTGATGCTAGACTGAAAGAATATAATGGGAACACAGATAAAAATCATTCCATTAATTCAACCACACACTTCACACAGTCACTCTAGAAAAGTCTCTTGTCAACACTCAACAGTGGGGTGATTTCTTTTTTTTTAATCTATAATTAATCTCAAATATGCCACTTTTTCATAGGAAAAGGATAGACCCAAAGTGCAGATCAGACAATTCTTTTTTTCATATTTTAGTAGCTGGGAAGAAATAGCATTTTTGCAGAGCAGAATGAACATTTTTATGGTATTATTCCACATCATCAATGAATATTTATCTTTAAAACAATAACTGGGGAGGCAGTGGGACTAGAGTATCAAAAATAAACGAAAGGGGGAAAATTATCTTGCATAATAAAGACATACATGCACAACCAATTTAAACCTCTAGAGAAAATTAGAACTGCTTTATTTTATTTATTTATTTTTACCAAAAGGAATGTTTTGATGTCCCAGTTTTATGTATGATTTGTTTATTCATAATTTTCCTTATTTTATTTTTTAAACTGTGTGTTATAATTCCTCCTCTTGTGCTTTGACAACATCTATCAGCATAATAGAGTCTGGAGCTCAGTGAATGCCAGGGAACAGATGCTTGAAATGAAGTTTAGGCAACTATCAACTGAGAACAGTATGCTGGACCACAGTATTAGCCATTTAACTCTTCCTCATCAACAGAGCTATGATTTCATTTTCTTTTTTATCCAAAAAGGTTATCTATAAAGACCAGTACCATGAGGTCAAATGCTGTGACCCTAATTTGGGGACATGAGGATACGTGTTCCTGAAGCCAAACTGCAAGCCACTGAGCCACATCAATCTAAGGWAAGTGGTTCACAGAAATTTTCACACCATTCTGGTTGATTTTCACTCCTCTGCTGAAGGCCTGTGCCTCAGTGATACCAGATCAAAGAATTTCACTGGCCACTCCACAAGACTGCATTTAATTCATTATATTTGACTTTAGTCTGCCACTGTCTTTCATTTACGTTTACAAGCACTGAAATCCACCAAGTTCTTCCTTGTCTTTTCACCCATTCATTTTTTAAGAAAACAGATAAAGGAGTAACAGTGGCTGCCTACTATAAAATACATCTGCAGCCGGAAACATTTTGCCTTTAATCTGTCAGATCCTTTTAGGCAAAAAAGAGAGATTTTGCAACATCTTGAGGAACTTTTGTTCACTCAGACACTCTGAAGAAAACTTATCCCACTAGGGACCTTGTTATACAGTTAGTCTTTCCTGTGAGGTTTTATGGAGAGAGAACAGAGGGAAAATAAGTTTTACTCTGCCAGAGTCCATTAAGAACAACTCATCAATGAAAACATGCCATTATTTACAAGTGGCAACAAAGTTTAGCCACTTCAGCATTTGTACCCTATCTGATGCTGCAAGGAGCTAATATAATTGTTTCTAGTCTGGGAGAAGGCTCATGTCRCTGTTTTCTTCCATCTCACAGTGCAGCTCGATAGAAGCCCAGTCAAGCCATTTTTGCCCCACTGGTCTTGCAGACTTATAAGGGTACCTAAATGTTGCAAAGCAAGCAGAGAAATAACTTTGGAAGCAATCCATTTACAGATTATTTTTAAGATGTTAACTAGGCAATTTTAAAAACTGAAGACTGCTTCAATTTTATCTTCCTAAGAGATCTGAAGAGTGCAGAAGAGTTACATGACCATTATGTAAAAAAGGTACAGATGGGCCACCTCCAACAAATGATCAGAATTTCTTTTCCCACATTGTGCCCTTCTGCTACTATACAGTGGGTGCACTGGCTCGCTCGTAGGACCCTCGCCACTCAAAAAACGTTTCCTTGTGAGCAATAGATATGCTTATTAACTTGTAATAAGTTTTCCACTGGTCTCASTGCATCGCCACTAGCCATTCATGGACTGGCACCTCCACAGGGCTAGGCACAGTGATGAAATGCCAGCCCATCACTTGTCTTGCCGGAACAGGAGCAAATCAAGGATTAGTATCCAAAGAATTAGACACTAACATTATCCACTCACAACTTTCTAATGCCCTTTATCCACCCATTTAGCTTTATAGCAAGACACCTCTTTGTAAAGGCTTTGCTTTCTTCCTCCCTTCACTACAGGCTTTCTTTCCCCTTCATCTTTCCCAGAAATCAGTAACTGATGGTAGGACCAGCCACCTGGAGGGAGCAGGAGAGGTAAAATCCTGACTTGAAGAGGAGGCAGAATACAAATACGGAATGCATATAATAAAACATGAGGCACTTTACACCAAATTTCTAGTCATAAGACAAGTAATTTATTTGTAGATTCTAGCCAAAAAAAGGGTGTCTTGCAAAATACATCTGCCAAGTACAAATCCTTCTGCCCTGCTGCTAGCAGAGGAACTCAAGTCACATGAGAATGGTGAATGGAACATCACCATGTAAGAAGGGCCTCAGTAAAATAAATTGTTTTTTTCATATGTGATTAAGAGAACAGAAAGAGATGGTTATTCCTCAAAGTCTCTGACACAACAGCTGTCACCAGAAGCATCATCTAGCTTCACACAGCTTCCCTGCAGAGGTAGGGCAACTTGCACTGACTCCTTACTTGGTGGACCAGTGGGATCAAAGAAGCCGCATACTTGTGCAAAGCAGCAGGGTCCTATTAGCATCAGCTGTTCCATCAGTTATTTGAACATCAGCATATCTGCAACATTCAGAAGCTGACCTTTTCTGCTTCTTCTTTATGTCATAGGAGATACTTAAAACTAAACAGGGACTCAGACTGTATGAAGCTAGTAAATTCTTTAAGTGTAAAAGAAACAACTCCAAGGACAAGTAGAAGTTTGAGAATTAAGAAGAACAAGTAATCCCTTGCTATATATACACCATACACTCTGGAAAAAATTAATGAATTTAGCTGCCAAGAGAAATATATTCCAGATTATAGCTAAATCTTCCAGTATAATTACCATTAGTTTCAAATATAGCAATTCATCAGTTCAGCCTTTCTTTGAGAAGAATGAAGGAATCCAGTTTTAAAGATGAGGCCTAAATTCCTTGGATGTGCTACATTAAGAAATAAAATGGCTGATACCAGTCAGTAGGAATGCATATTTTAAGCTCAAAACAAATACATTTAGTAATGACCCAGCCACACCAAAAAGTTTGGATACTGTTGGCAAGAATTCATTAATTTAATATATTTTGATGGATACCTTGCTTAGTTGTATTAGCTTTCAGATCAGTAATTTAAAGTGAGCAAATAATTTCAGGAAGGACTTACATACAGCAGCTGTTTGTAGGTGGTGCTTCTGGTTTTGTAACTCAGAGTAAGTTTCAGCTTCAAGAAGCAGTTCTATCAGCAGTAGCAGGAGTTATGAGAGGCTACAAACCTGAGTAAAGTTTGTACAAAGTGTCCAAGTGAAACCAGGGATTTGCTTGAATTTTATTGAAACCACTTAGCAAAAATGACCTAAATCAACCTAACTGTTTATATCCATCCATTTTGCAGTTAATGAATAAATTAGTTTTTGGCCAGAGACACAGTCAACAATAAATAAAGAATAAAACAAGATAAGTAAAATTAAATTAAAAAAAAAACCAAGCAAATAAAACCAAAAACTGATTAGGAATATGACTGCATGACACACAATTCCAGTACACAATGTCATGCACAAAAGGAAAAGATGTTTTTCTGTCTTCCAGATATGATCTTCTATATCGAAGAATCTAGATGGGCCTCCAGCAACTGTATGGCATAGAAAGGAAATAAAATTGGGTCTGATAGAAACAACTGGAGGAATAAGGGGAAATAATTACTGCTTCTGTTAATTTACAGCAGAGAGTCTGCTCCATAATACAAACATGCATATAAGTCAGTGAGAAGAAATGCTACCCAGAGTCTTAAAGTTAACCTCATATTCTAACTGACATCAAATACTTTTTCTCAGGGCAGACTATATTTTCATCAAGAAAATTCCAAAACAGGATCAAAGCGCTTGGTACAGCCACAGGAAATTCTGCCAGCCTGGAAGCTGAGACTTGACTGCTTTTCCCATAGGTTGTTTTTTCCTGCAGCAGCTTCCAGCTTTAATAACCCCATCCCAGATATTAAATGCAGCAACCAGATGACTCAAATCCTGCTTGTAACCCCCAGCATGTCAGAACATAAGGAATTTCCTTTTCCCACCTCACAATAAGATAACAACTACAAATGTTATGAAATACTTCCTTTGCCTTTTTCCCTCCAGTCCTGAAGTATATCATATATTAGTAAAAAAACAGGGCATACTGAAAGCAGTTTGCTTAAGTTCAGTAAAACGCAGCTGAATTATCAGCCAGCTCCCAAGCCATTTGTCAAAGCCTGCTTTCAATATACCCTATTTCTCTACCACCACTACTGCAACTTCCTCTTCAGAATATATAGCATTTGTGGTTTGTGTCAGGGCCCTGCAGGTGCCAAAGGCCCACCCTGTCCCACACGGCAGCTCCTCCTCGCCTTCCTCCTTGGGCTCAGACCCCGGGAGTGCAGGTGCCGCGCTGCCACCCCGACTCTCTGCCTAACCCCACCTCTGCTCTTGTATTAACACACCGAGGATAGGCTCGTATTCAAAGGACAGCACAGTCCTAATAAGGGCTTATCTGAACGCAGAACTAAACTGTGATATCTCCCGTGGTTCAGTCACTTATGGTTTGTAAAACGTACCATGTGCTTTTCTCTAAGTAGGCTATAGAATGAAGCCTTACCCAACAGGTATTTATTAATAGCTCAATTTAAAATACTGCAAGAAGTGACAGGTAAAATTAAATGGGAGCAGGGGTGAAAGAAGAGATGGTCTTTGGTGCTACCACAGTTTTCGCTAATTGGAAACCACATGGACAATCCAGGAAAGAGAGTACATAATGAAAACAGTTGAAACTATGTCCCACACCTAAAGGGAGTTTCTCCAAGGCTGAGGCAAGTCAAGGCTGAGCCAGCTGGGCCAGGAGGCTTGTGTGAAAAATGGTTGTTCATGTCATAACCATGAATTAGAGAAAGGAAAAAAAAAAAAAGGTCAGTCACAAGTGCTAGTAACCAGGGAGGATCTGACTGTTTGTTTTGTGAACACTAAAACCATACCAAGAAGAATTACAACATTAGTTTAATTTTATCAGTTTGGGACAGTGTGCTATGAATTTAAAAAGAATGTTATATTTTTATCAGAAAAAGGGAGTATATTTTAATGTAATGCAAAGGCACTAAAAGATATAATCACTTGCCTCCCTTTGTAATTTTATTCTACAGAGGAATCAGCTTTGCAGTTTCTACTTAAACTCTCCCTTCTTTTATTATCTCCATCTCTTCCTATTTCAGCTCTCCCCCATATTACTCTACAGTACTATTTGTCGCTCCCAGGTCTAGGAAAGTGTCAGATTTTAACACAGAATATTCCTTCCCTTTCCTCCTTGTACTTTCCGCTTGCTGTTTTATTTTCATTTCCTTCTTTTCATCTCTAGACTTCTTTATCATTTCCAACCCCATTCCTTGATTCTCTTACTATTTACTGTTCCTCCCTTCTCACTCCATTGTTTCTTTTCATCTTTTTAAAATCCAATTTCTGATCACTCTGTGGCATACTCTGTCCCTTCCTTCTTCATTTCTCCTTTCCCTCCTCCTGTCCTTCATCTTCTCCATCCCACACAATTACTAAGGTAAGATGAAGAAGGGGAGGGAAAAGTCATGCCCTATTAAAGGGCCTGGCTGTCTATCCCTTCCTTTGGCCCCTAATAGCAGTAGCAATCCAGGGACCGGGTACGGGGTTTTATCCTCTATCTCCTCCCTACGGGAAAGGAGAAGCTAGCCCCCACTGCTATCCTTTCTACTACAGAGACAAATGTCCTTTTATTGCCCCAAGAGGCAAAGCAGGAACATTTCCTTGGAAACCAATGTCACCCTCTCAAACTGTTGATATTCCTCATGTTTGCAATAATGTCAAGAGTTCCAGAAATTCCTTCAGATACAGGGGTGACTGCTTCAGACTCTCCTACTGCTGAGTCCTTGCTTCTGAAAGAAAGGTGAGTGTTACATTATAGCTGAGCAAGACTTTGTAGCTGAGCCTTTTTTTCTTTCTTTCTGAAAAAATGAAGTCTTTCAAAGTTTAATTGTCAATCTGCTTTATGGAAAAAAAAAACATAAACGGGAAAAAGAAACCCTCATGCCTTTCTGAAACACTTTATTTTTGGGCATAACTACAAAATAAAAGAAGGTAGCTGTTTCCTGGTGGAGCAGGTGTAATAATGTCAGTAATTATCACTCTCAAGACCACTGTGCGGGCGCTCACAGCCCCAACTCCTGGCTAAGGACATCTGAATCCCTCCCATCAGCGAGTGCCTGAGATCAACACAGTAGGACCTTCTGAGCTGCACAGTGTGTATTGTCTTCTTTTTTTTTATGGACTTCTTAAATGCTTGCTCAGCCATAAAGACCCCCTTCTTTAGACATGGGAGGGGAGACACATGAGTTTTAATTGCTGGTTTGCCAGGCAGATGATGAGTTGGAACCATCCACCCTCCTGCAAACACCCCACCATGAGAATATAGAAATATTCTCATTTGCTTCCCACTTCATCACTGAAATCAATGCAAGACTTTCTACTGACTTGGGGCTTGAATAAGCTGCTGTGTAATTATGTTACTGTAATTTATACTGTTATACTTTTATATTTTATACTGTAATTATACAGTATATATCTAATTGTATGTAGATATGCTAGCATATCATTAATAAGACTTAGCAAGTACTCCTCCAGTTAAATTAAAAGACATGATTGCAACACGGTGAGGATATAGCATGATGTAGTTTTTAGGCAAGCCTGAATGGGAGCATTAGGGCTTTTAGATTATCAGAACCATCATTATGCTACCTAAAGCAATACTCTCAGAGTACGTTCAGAGGAGCATAATCTCTTAGCCAAGACCCATAGACATTGCTGAAACAAGTATGTTCAAGTGCTGCCTTAACACAGTATATTTTCTGCATCAGGCCTTAACCTCTCCACGTCTGTGTGCATCTACCTGCAAGCACGTACAATATTTTGTATGCTCTAGGCATGCTGGAAGGCTTAATCTTGGGCAGTGTAAAACTATCCACAATCTTAGAAATATCTGAAAAACTTCACATTGATCTCTCATCTTAAAAAATTAAATTTGAAGTATTTCATCTTCCTATAGAGCTTTAATTAATACTTCAAAGAATATTTCTACTCTCAGTGCCCCACTGTTCTTCCTCTAATTGCTGCTATCAGACACCGAGGTTTTCAAGGTAGACGCTGATTTGCCATATGCATTCTGTAAATCACCAAGCATGTTTCTGGTACTAAATACAGAACAACAAGAAGAATAAAACACTGAAAACAACATGGAGAACATGGGATGAAAATGGGATGCCTCACACATTTCTCCATGAGGCTCTGCTGCACATTTCAACCAACAGTTTTTTGCACTTTACAGGTCCAGTGAATCATCCATACCATAAGGGGCAATAATGCTTAGCTCTAGGTGTTTAATTTATCAAACAACAAAACAATATTTCTTGAAAATATGACTAGCAAAATTTTTAAGAAGATCCTTAATGCCAATTTAGAGATACTTAACACCTGTAACAACTCATTAGAAAAATTAGGGATGAAATCTATGACAGCAATACCAATAATATGTGCATTAAGGTAAGAACAGAACATACAGGTATAATCCTCAGACTTACGTGTTTAAGTGGGTTCCACTTTTAATTAAATTTCACATTCTTTCTGGCAGAAAGAAAAAAAATCCTCTATTGCTGTTAATGTTTGACACACAATTTTGGCAGCTTTGATCAGCTTTGTCATTTCAGGCATCCGGTAGTTTTCATATTGATTCAGGCATTAATCAGAACACATTTCTATTTCAGAATTAGCATACCAAAACYGTTCTGTGAGTTATCATGCTAATATGTTCTATCAAAGACTAAATTAACATTTTACTGCTGTTAACCAGAGGCAATGCTTCATATAAAATTCAGATGATATTGCCAAACTTTTCACATTACCAACTGCTTAAATTTGAGGGTGCTTAACCTCTATGGACCTGAAGAAATATCTTGAAAATAAATCAGCAACAAAGCCTCCACAGTCCATACTGGTATCCACGGAGCTAATGAAGCCCTGTATTGTTCCAAAGCTCTTTTGTGCTTCCAGTCATGAAGTTAAGTGCAATACTCCAGATACCCTTCTGCAGCATCCCTTTCCATCTTTACCTTCATTTCCTTTTTTTCTAACTCCCTTTAGTCTCACAGGTAATATGAAAAGGGATAGGATAGAGGAAGGGAGGAGGGAATTGCATGAAAATTGTTGACCTGCCACTCCGAACTGCTTTGCTTTTCTGGGAGTGAAAGAGGAAGGCAAACCAATAAGACTATGTTTTGCTCTTTTCCTCTGCCTTCACATGCAGACTACTATCCTTCATCTAAAGCAATTGTTCAATGCCAACAGTTAGGATTATGCATTAGTGTTTTGCTGACAGAATTCCTGGATCTCAGTGCAGAGGTTTCCTATGGCAAGCATTCCTGTTTCATCCTACCTGTAAATGCACAGATCATGCATGGAGCTAATAACTGTCAGGGACTACCCATTGACCACCATCAATGAGATGGTGAGAGATCTGCACAACAACGGACAGGAGGACACCTGGAAAACAACACCAATAGAAGTTAGTATCTTCTAGATATATGAAGAATTTTTTGCCAGGAGTCTGATAGCAATGGATGAGAGTAGATGGAAGTTTTCACTTTTTTTCTTAGAATGGCTCCTACCTACGATGGGAAATACTGCTTAAAGACTTGATTTGGATTTAGAATAACACTTATTTATATTTAAAATCAAATTTAAAATAACATTCATTAAAAATAAAATTTAGAATAACAAAGACACCCATTTATAAACATTACCACCCAAATATAACTAGTTACAAATTAAACATAATTAAATTAAACCTAGACAGTGTCAAACCCAATTCCCCAGGAAGCTGACTAGCCACTGCAATTCCCTGTCTCCTTTATTGCCCTAGCAGTATACCCCAAAGCATCCAAAAGATATTTTCACCAAGATGTGGACATTGCTAAATTTGGGCAATGTCAGTCCAGAAACACCAAATTCCTGAGTCCGGATACCATCTCAGGCAATGCTGCAAAGAAATACCAACTACAGCAATAAGGGTAAAGAGGAAGAGGTGAGCTGTTCCTCAGCTGTTATGCCTGTTCACTCTGAGATCCACAGGAAGCCTGTACAGATCTGAGAGGAACCATGTCACATGTTTCCAACAAATTGCTCTCCCCATAGGCAAGCTGCCACAATGCCCGTTAGCCTCTCTCTACTAATGTCAAATGTTTAGCAATAATTTAATCTAAAAGGCAACAAGACTGGGATGCCACTGCCAGTGTCTGTATCCACAAAGAAAGGTCACAGCTCCTTAGCCAAACGCCAGTAATTCAAGACTATCTGGCTTGCTGCTGTGACATAATTGTCAAATAGCAGCTGGGGGTTTATAATCACATCTAAACTGTGGGTACTGTTAACTAATAGTAGATATATTTCTTCATACAGAGAAGCTAAGATTACTTCCTCTGTCTCCTCTGGCTACTTTCCCAACCTGTCATCACAGTCTCAGTTTATCTGGGTTGAACCTCAGCCAACTAATTCATATCTCTGTCCTGCTCTTCTTAGCTAACTGAGGTGCTGTATCAGTTCATCGCGGGTGGAAGATATAGAATCACACATGTGTTCTGACCTGGGAGTGCTGGTGGACACMAAGTTAAGCATGAGGCAGCAATGTGCCCTTGTGGCCAAGAAGGCCAGTGGTATCCTGGGCTGCATCAGGAAGAGTGTTGCCAGCAGGTCGAGGGAGGTGATTCTCCCCCTCTACTCAGCCCTGGTGAGG
>NW_020447417.1:0-57584 GCF_003343035.1 Apteryx rowi | reverse complement strand
CAGACGCTTCCATCTGAACATGAGGAAAAACTTTTTCACTGTGAGGGTGACAGAGCACTGGAACAGGTTGCCCAGAGAGGTGGTGGAGTCTCCTTCTCTGGAGATGTTCAAAACCCGCCTGGACGCGATCTTGTGCAACGTGCTCTAGGTGACCCTGCTTGAGCAGAGGGGTTGGACTAGATGCTCTCCAGAGGTCCCTTCCAACCTCAACCATTCTATGATTCTGTGATTCTTCACCAATAGGCTAAAAATAACCAGTTCCCATCCTTTCTAAGGCTGGGACTCCTTTTCAACTTTTAGCCGCCCGAAGTCTAAGCTAGTCTCCCTTAGCTTTGACTCCTCTACAGAGTCAAAGGAGAGAAATAAGCAGTTTCAGAAGGCAAGTCATTTGACCTAGCTTAAACTTATCCTGTTTTCAATGCCTACTTCTCTTTTGATCATGAGTAGAGCCAAGGTATCCAGCTCAGACTTACATACCAGAGTTTTTTGATTCCCAGGTTAGATCTCACACTAACCCCTGAAYAGTCCCTTTTCAGATTGAACAGAAATGGATAACAAAACAGTGCTGAGCAGCACCGACACTAGAGGGAAGTTTGGAAAAAAAACAGTTACCCACACTTTGCTGAAATCTGTCTAAGCGGAAGAAAGAAGGCACTGAGAAAAGAGTTTCATCTTACTCCAGTCAGGGCATACCACTAAGTCAGGAACAGTCCTTCACAAGCAGCGGTATCCAAAGCAGCTGAAAGGTTTAAAGCAAGTGGCGCCAAGTCATTAACTGCTCCTTCCACGGACGCTAAAACCAGCTCAGTCTCTCTGGCATAGCCATGCTCACCACTTATACCTCTTCCTCTGAGTCCCTGGTTTAAGAAACTACATCACCATTTAAACAACACTGAGCCAGGCTGCAACTCCAGTGAAAACAATGCATTCTTCATCAAATTCAAATTAGATTTCTTCCAAAGATCTTCTTTCTACTTTCTACTATTAGTAAGCATTCTCTTTTGGGACTCAGACAGCCTTCAAACATTAATAAAAGATGAATTTCTTATCTGTGTTGGTTTAACAGTTAAAGAGGAGACCTTACTATTTAAACATTATATTTAGCTTTTTAGCATCAGACTTTTGTATTTAAGAATTTGCAAATGTGGTTACTGCTTGCATATGTAGAAAAGTTCTTACTTTTCTAACTTTCAGATGTTCCTGATGAACAAATTTGCCTCCTTGTCCCCCCACCATGTGCCAAGAGCAAGAAGAAAGGAACAAAAAGAAAACTTTTTCCTTAATATTTTGATTGCGGTACTTCTTTAGGAAGATTTACTAAAGAGTTGGTGCCTAGCAATGCAAATAGGGAAATAATGCTATTTTCTAATGTACCTAGCTCTTTCTCATTGACTTTTAAAGGGACATGTCTAACCTGCTGAGGGAATTTTGAAAATCCTACTGCTCACTCTCTGCATCTTTTGGAACCCAACAGCCATTGAATCTCTGGTTTTACATGTTTTCCAGCACAGATGACAATATTATTATTGATCTAGCTCACTGTAATTGCCACTCATTTGTGAAACAAGCACAAAATACCAGCACAGCATAGCACATATGAGACACAACACAGCACACAGGGAATCAGTAACAGAGCATGGAGTATTTGACTAATGAGCCACCAGCCAAGGCTGCTTACTCCATCATTAGTGTGAAAGGAATTCTTGTAGTAGTTCAGTGATCTCTGCATCAGCTCATCTCCCCACAGCACGAAGCATCTTGCTGAAGAAGTGGAGCCCAGAGACTTGCTTCTTTTCAGCCTACTGAGCCGTTTGTACCAGCATTATGCTTTGAAAGCTGCCTGGGAAAAAAATCAAGCTCCTGTTTCAAAGGAAAGCTGGTTTTTCACCACGACATGCTTTAAAAAAAAGAAGAAAAAAMCCCACCAGACCATTAATCAGAGAATCACAGTAGTTAAGCAATTGGTGGTTGGGGGTGGGGTCATTCAGAAAGGCTCTCCTTAACCCAGGAAAACACATCTCCCAGGGCACTACTCTCTGCAATCAGCAGGTGGGAAGGAGGGCTCTCAGAAGGGCAACTGAGAGCAGGCACTGAGGCACTGGTGATTCAGCTTGCCAGCTAAAGGAGCCTGCTGACTATTCATCAGCTTTTCTCAAGCTCTGGGTTTCATTGCCTTTGCACTGCCCCGTCCCCAAAGAGAGGAAAAGCTACTACTTTTGATCAATGGCAGCAACTTCTCTCCTCGGGACTAAGGGAGGGAGAAGTAGATGTAATTAGTGGGAGCAGTTTAGTTCATTCTCCCCCCACCACAGAGGAACTAAGTTGGTGCCTGCAATTAGAGGCTGTTAGCTGTTCCCTGCCTGGTATAAACAGTTGTAACCAGCAGTTACAGCTGCTTCATACCCCATTGCACAGGGAAAACTGAGCTGCTACTAGTAATAAATCAGCAGAATTTAATTTTGATTTAAGGTTTATCCTTTTTTCTTTAGTAGCTAATAATTCTTCTGTCCCCTTCTAAACATTCCTAAGACACTTGAGTCACAATTCTCACTTTGAAAAATCCTGCTATAGACAAACTAAAACTTACTTTTGAAAATACCCTTTCTTCCACAAAGCCTTCCACCTTCAGATCATCACTGAATCATGTCTATACAGCTAATATTTAGCTGACAATCCCATTCAGTGACCAGTATGTCTCTTGCACATTTTGTTTCACTTAAATTTGTGTGGCAGCTCAGCTTGGGGAGTGGTGGTAGAGTGAGAACAAGCTGTAATTACTAGTTTCAAGTACCAATATGCACATCCAATCCCTGGAAGAAACTGAGCTGCTTCAGCCATTAAAATTAGCTAACAGTGTAAACATTTGAAGTCTGTAATGACAGCTTGTTCTCATTTCCCTGCTTGCAGAAATTGGACTGCTACTAGCTGGTATCAATTAACACATCCCAACATGTCTGAGGAATGTGGCCTGCCTGTGACTTAGCATTCATATGTCAAGATAGAAGCCATGTGCATCTGAATATCTGTCCTTGGCTTGCCTAAGTACGATGACATCTTGGGTTGCTAAGACTCTCAGTCTGGCACTTCACTGAACAACAATTTATAATAATAATACATATTTATAATAAAGTAATATGCTTATAATAAATGGAATGTATTTGTGGCTGGAGAATATAAAGCTAAACTGGGGCAGGCTGGTTCTTAGCTTGTTCTCTTTATCCCTATCCAACTCAGGTCAAAATCTCACACTTCATTCTGAAAAGCATAGTTATACCATACTCCATTTTCTTAAGAATCTCTGGAAATGGGACAGGAGAATATCAATGAATTATTTAGCAGACTATGTTAATAGTAAAAGGTTTAGTGATGAAATATGATACCAGATGGTTTCTGCCTCTTCTTTAAACAACTACTTATGTGCCTGAGACCACGGAAATGAACATTCAAACTTTACATCTTTCATGTAAAGTACTTGCTCTTGTTTGTTGTTTCTCAGGACATTTTCAGTAATTAAGGCAATACTTCCTCTTACTGTTTCCTTGAAAAATTCATCTGGAGTGTTTTGGTGGAGGTAGGAGTTGTTTTGGATGCCTTCTCTTCAGAAATTTTAGCTAATAAATGCTTACATCAGACTAATGATATATGGAGACATAACCATACAAGGTGAAAAATTCAAGAATGAAAAGATTAAGGTCCTTAATAATGCCACATTAGAAGCACAGCCAGAAGTTGGACAGATATCACCAGGCAGCTAGCCATGTGTTTTAGCCACAGGAATATTTCTCCCACCTCTATGTTCTGTATGAGATATTCAGATCCGGAAAAGTTATAATTAGCATAAGCTACTGCCATTGCAGCTGGCAAGTTGGCGTTCCTCAACAGTCTAGTGCATCGTTCTGTCTCATGAGATGTGACAGCACACTAAGTGCTGGCGCGTTACAAGAAGAAGCAGCAAACACGCAACCGAGTTTTCCATTTTTAGAGCTGATACGCTAAAAAGTGTGATACACTTGGCTGCTCTAACTGATCCCCATTTCGACCCATACATGAATTTAGCAATGAAACTGATTTGAGAAGCAGAAGAATCACTCCCACAGTGGTTAATTCCCAGAATCAGGCTCCTGATATTTATTTCCCAGAATCTCCAGTCTAAAACACAGTGCAACATTATCTTACATCAACGCATTTGAAAATGTTTTGAGCTATTTAAGTTCAGAAAAATTGTCTGCATTTAAATAAGCTGTTTATTAATTCAGATTTGTTCTTTTCATCTGTTCTAGAAAGTTCTGATTTCTGAATTAGGGGAAAGTCACAACCCATTTCTGACCAAGTCCTGCTTCACACTCCCTCATTCAAAAGAAGCAGAGGAGTAAGTTGTCTTTTTTTCCTGCCACATGGTTATACATTCAGTTCTTTGAAACAAATGGAGTTGTATGAACATGCCAAGCATTTCAGTCAGCTGACAAGATCATTGAAACAGTTTGGACTGAATTTCAGATTATCTGCCAGACTTAACACTCAAAATGCTACATTTTATAGAACAGTTTTGCAAACCAACTGGCTTAATGTTTGTCCTTTTAAATTTAACAACCCTAGTACAGTAAGGTTTCTTTCATTTTGTTTTTACTAATTCTTGCCAATAAATAGTTAACTCATTGAGAAGAGGACAGTTTCAATTATTTTCAAAATTAATTGAAATTTCAGGTCACTTGTCCAACAGTTTTGGTTGAAGGCTGAAATTTGATTTGCAAGGTGCAGAGGAGGACAGAATAGACTCATGACACTGATGAAGTGGTAGAGTTAGAATGCTAGCTCCTGAGTTTGGAAATCCAGGTTAATTTCTTTCTGGAGAGTTGAGTTGAACTCTCACCATCAAGTATTCTGGATGAAAAATTTTACTCAGACCCATGGCATAAGTTAGGCAAAGAGTAGGTCTGAGCATCCCACCTCTCAGGTGACTCTCCTAACACCCAGGATAGCTTGGAGGAGGTCATCCTCACTCCTTCTATTGGAGTTATGCTATTTGAAGTAATGATTCATTGCTCCAGCAAAGGATGGTCCAGGGCAATAGGAAGGACAAGTAGGAGCTGCCAGCCACAGAGTCTACTCCTGTAAATGTTGACATTGTTCCATTTTGTCTAGATAATGACCCTACCCAACCCATGGGATTCTCTCTTGGGAAACAGAAGACATAGAAGACCAAATTCGTTCCAGAAAATGAGGTGACTAAACCTCAGAATCCCATATTCTAGTTCCCAGTAACTTCACAATTTCTGTAAAAATAAAAGTGAAGTTCTATCAGAGACAAAACTGAAGTGACGGTATCACCACATCAAGAAGCTGAAGGAGAACATTTGCCTTTGTAGTCTAACAGTGTGCAGAGAAGAGGAGAATGAAATATTCTCTGCTTTAGATTTGTAATAAAATTTTCAGTGCTTCATTGTGCCTCTGGTAGCTCTTTGTCGGAGGACGCCGGAGTGGGAGGCGGGCCCGGAGTAACGACGGAGTCCCAATATGAGTATGATCGTTCTCCCTTTATTCAAGCTTTTACAGAGTATATATAGACAGGCAATAAGCATGTGCTAGCGATAGCTATATGTTTGGCTTACAGCTTCTGTCCACGCGCATAAAGCGGATATATGATTGGTGCAAGGTTGCTGTCCACGCGGAGGGGTCCGTCGACATTTATGGAACCTAGTTCCGTCTAGACTTGTTTACCAGTTTCGTGAATACCTTCTTTTGTAGTGCTCAAGGCCGCTGCAAGGAGCGCTTGCCTTGGCCTAGATTCCCTCCCTTACCATGAAGACGGGATTGCTCATACCAATCAGATCATGCCCTCTCTCGCTTAACCATTCCTCAAACCAGTCCTCCACAGCTCTTCACAACCTCTCTAAGGGGCTTTGACTCATTAGCTGAGGAAAGCTGGTCTAGATTAATGGCATTCACCCAGGAGAAACAATTTTTTTTCTAATGAATAAATGTGTCTGTGGTCATGCCTCTTTTTCTTTAGTGCTTACATCCATAACACAAGTTGAAAACATTATGATTCTACACTCTTCTGAGTTATACCATTCTCCTAGGAGTAAAATTGCTTTTGCTGGAAAGGGGGCAGATGTGGTTATGAAACACATTTTTACATTCTCAACTATCCATTACTATCTGTTCTACACAAATTACTCACATTCAAGTTTTATGTTAAAGGTGTAGGGAAGTAGCAGGGAACAAAGCCAGTGAAATGAAAGAAATGGCCTAATAAAGCAAGGCATGTTTTGACATTCTGGCTCCCTGTGTTATCAGTACTATACTTCGGCTGGCTGCGCATCCTAAATTTTACAATAATGCACCCAAGACCTCTAACTCCTCTTTTCCTTGGGAAGACTCTAGCTAATTCAGAGATGAGGGCTTGTGATGAAATAGAAGAAGCAAGGAAAAGTCCTATTGGACTCCAAAACATTTTTATGTGGATTTCTGGTTTCTGTGCATTCTTACCAGATCCTAATGCTCCAAAAAACTAGTGTGGAACATGTAGGAAAGAGAACCATGTTCAGAAACTTTCCCGTGATTTTTAGTTTGCTTTGGAAGAAAAGTATATCTTCAAACAGATCTGGAAAGTCTAAAGGATGATATTGCGATGTCAGAATGATGACAACATTTGGGGCACTGTTGATGTGAATCAATATCAGAGTGACACAATGTCAATACAAGTTATCCTACTGTAAAAACAAATACACTAGGAAATTTAAGACCTAATCATTATGTTATGTGAAGAAAGGGAAGCCTAAAGCTACAGCTACAAAGAAATGGTGAGCTGGTGATGTATCAGTAAATCTGAGGCCTAAATCAAGTAGACAAAGAAACATAAATGCCATAAAAAATATATTACTTTAGGGCCTCTTTGTCCTTTCTATAGCACAGGATTCCCATTCCAGACAACATGACATTCACTACAGGAAGAAAGAGAAAAAGATGGTGTCTCTATAACTCTTCTCAGCCAGACCAAATTCTGAGACTTCCCAGAGTCTCTCTGACCCTGACATAAGTCAGAGCCTCATGACAGGAGTACTCCCACTGTGGAGATCCGCAGACTTAATAATCGTTTATATGGCCAAAAAAGGCAGAAGAAAAATTAAGAATCAGGTCTTTAATGTACAAATAATGTGGGAAGGGATGACAGTTAAGATCTCCATATGTAATAAAAAAGCTTTTATTCAATAGGTAACTCATTCTGCTGAAAAGAGAAGTTACAGCCAGAAAGGGCCAATGAGACTTCTCTTCATTAAGACCAATACTCAGAAAAGACTACAAGGCATAGAGTCATGTCTGTATGGCTCACACTCAAACCCAGCTTACATGCTCTGGTTTTTCACATGCTGGCACAAGGGCTTTGCTCAGACCCAGGTGTACAGTGCAGCTGAAAACTATAGAGGCCACAGGTGAATTCAGCCAGGAATATGGGTCCTACCTGAACTGTTACCAAGACCAGTGGGCAGATGATCTATAAGGCCAGAAACCAGCAACAGGAAGAACTGTTAAACTGTGAGTCTTCAGAAATGTGTTACAAGAATGCCTGGGCTGCATAAATGTTAGCAGATTAGGATCCACTTAACTTCAATAAAAAGACAGGAAGCCTGCTGGACTAAAAAAGTAAGACACAGTATAAATGTTATATACTAGAGAATAATTAAACCAAATTAGGAAACTGTTGGAAGGAAGAGCTGAAGGAAAGACTACAAGGCATACACTCTGTCTGGTTTAGTAGTTTACAGAAACCTAATTAAATTATGGGATTATCTAACTCAATTATTGAAAGAGAACTTTGTATATGACCAGATAATTGTTTCAAGAATATTATGAAGCTGACTAACTCAAACCATCAGTAAGTGCTTTGAGATCTTCGAAAAAGTACTGCAAAAGTGAAAACACCTGTACAATTGTTTACTATCTATGCAAAGCTTAATTAAACTGAATGCAAGGATTTCTACTGAAGTGAACAATTCAGGCCTTGGGTTCAAAATGTCTTCTTATATTTATTTCTCCCTAGTGCTCATATAATTTTCCCTTCCCTTCTGCTTCCCCTACACATCCTTAGCACCTTTTTAGCCTGATTTTTCACTTGAAAAGTTAAATTTGGGAATTTTACAAATGAAAAAAAAATCACTTACAGCTCCACAGGAACAGATCTTAATGCAAAAGGGTCCCTGATTTTCTCTTATTGCCCTCCTGGGCTTCAGTACAGTAGAATTTTCTTGTTCAGGTAGGCACTTTCAGGGAGGAGTTACAAAAAGACAGAGATAACTAGGCAGCTGCAAGGTAGCTTCACCATATGGTATACCCAAAGCAGACACTAACAACACAGTAACCCACAACTCATCATGTCATACTGTTATATTATGCATATCTCATAGTCTCTTCTTTTAGCAGAGGCCTGAATCAGAAGATATGAGATACTGCTTATCTGACAATTCTCATTCTTTAGGTTGTCCAGAATAAGATTTTTTTCTGAAGTTTAAATTTGGGAGTGCAAGCTGAATAAAAATATTCTTGGATAGACCAAATATTGACCTTCTCGGATACACAGCCAGTTTCCAAGTTCAGGAACATGCAGGTTACACAGAGTAAAAGGGTAAGGGTATTCTCCAAGTCTCTAAATTCCTGCCTGAAGCCTTAGCTGTCTGATACAACAAATGATTTAGTATTGCCCTGCAATATAAGCAAAATACAGTCAAAGTGCTTGTAAAACCTTTGCACTGCTATACATATGTAAAGTACCTGAGAGTTTGACCTAGAAATTCATCTATTCTGAGGCCCCTTCAAATTCCTTGTTCACTCTCTTTGGAGACCTGTCTGGAAACAAAAGACTTTCGCTTTGCTTCTTTTTTTAAGAGAGTCCACTACCATCCACTGTTAAAGTTTCACACAGTGAAGTACCTGAAAAACCTCTGCTCAAACTCTGTGATTTAGGAAGGAAGCAAAAGAGATAGAAACAAAGAAAGAAGGAAGGAGAAAGAGAAAGACAGCTCACATTCACTGTCTGAAAAAGAGGAGCAAGGTGGGATTAAAGCATCAGAAAGAGATAGTTCAGACCACAAAGCCCAAGTGACAGATAAAGCAGGTTCAACATGCCTTAGGGCGGTGGTGTCCACTGGCTGATTTTTGGCAGCTGCTTCTACAAGTGCAACCGCTGGTAGTTGCTAACCCAGCCAATGGCTGAGGGCAAAAGCGAGCATTTGTCATTCACAGGAAAAGTACTCTGTCACTCATCAGCAGGGCTTCTTGTGCTACAGCTCTGCAGGGGAGAGGACAAGTGCTCTCATCTGTTTATTCTTAGTTAAATTGCAGTCTTTTCAGATATCATTCACAGGATAGCTGATAGAAAAAAAAAAACCAAAGGCTTTGATTCTGCAGTAATGAGGACTGCAGGTAAGTGCTTATCATAAAGATAATGTCTTTTATTTTCTTTTTTTGTATTTATTTTATGTTTTTTTTACTTAGGCTTTTTCTATTAAATGTCTGAGTTGTCATTATTCAGTTTGAAAATGTTCATGTTCTAGCTCAAAAGCTTCACCAAAAGTCAAAATGGGATGCAATTATAAGTCCTTATTATCATTAGAAAGTTAGAAGGAAAGAGCACAGAACAGGGTATTAATAAGAACCAATTATAAATGTCAAATTGATCACTAGTGGGCCTAAACTTCACAGCTAATCAAGCTAATAACAGCTAATCAAACAAGTATTGCAAGCTAAACAAATAAATCCTTCCCTCCTAGTCCCTCCTTTTCTTTCAAGACCCTGTTTGCTGTGAAGTACTGAATCCATTCACTGGTCATTTAACAGACCAGCTGGCTGTATAGTCCAATCCTGCTCAAATTGTAGATGGAAGTTATGTGAGTTTGATTTCATAAAATAAAGCCTTCAGCATCAGTGACTCTTGTCACAGCACATTACCTCCTCAGTGGTACTGGCACAACTGTCTGAGGGGCTTTGCTGTGAACCAGACCAAGAAACTGATCCAGCTGGAAGTAATCCAGCAGATTTGGGGTGGTTTTTTTTCCTTCCTCTCTTCAACCCAGATCAGTTTCCCTGTCTAGCTTACAGCAGGAGTGGGAATGCTCACCGGGAGACTGAACAGGGAGGTGACAGTTGTCCTTGACCAGTTGTTGTTGGGTACTTCAGAAATGCTAGGCCACAGCCTGGGAACTTATTTTGGAGGACTGCTCCTTCTAAATCATTGGAGATTGTACGTGCAAAAGCAGTCATAGTCATTCTGAGTTTAAAACTTATGCTACAGAATCACTAAACTGAGGCACAGTGTAGCCTATGGTGCAAGTACCCTCCAAAGCTATGCTATGTAAAGCTGAGCTGTGTACCTCCTCTGGGATTGAATTACATGAAATAGATATTACTGTGATTTTAAATTAAATTCAGAGAGAGTTACATTTCTATTTTCCTCTTCATAACAGCAAGTTTACAGTAGCTAAGCCCAGACTGTTGAACACCCTGGGCTCTGTCTCTATTTAATGGAGAAGAGGAGGCTCAAGAGAAGTTTAGGAGTGTTTTCAGTCCACTTTGACAGCAAGAGGCTCAAATCAAAGCATCTATGCTCTACATAGAAAAGCTGAACGGTAACAGTTTCGCCCACCCCATCTCAATCTACGCAGGACACTTCAGTGAAAGTTTACACCTATAATAAGGGGCAAATCTTACCTGGGTTCTCAGCATGCAGAGATCTCCAAAGCTCAGGTTCAGATGAGCACTAAGTGCAAGTCGGAGGATTTATAATGTGGGGTTGTGAAAAAATCTGTCTTGAGAATATGTACTTAACTTATGGTATAGACATGCTGAGTGTTATTCTGCTGAGAGCAATATGTTCCTGCAACATTCAGTTATTGCTTCAGGGGACTTTAAATATCATTACTTGTAGTCCAGATGATTACAGGTGTTCAGGCTCATACAAGAAACGTAAGCTTTCTGCTCTGCTTTTTCACTGAGACACAGATGGAGCTATATGATTTATCTGAAGCCACCCGAGGATACAACAGCAATCAACCTCACCGGTCCTATTCCCAAAAGCACAGACAGCCTTCATAATAAATGCTGACTAAATACACAGTAGGCACTAGGAGTACAAATGGATTCTTCATCTGAATTCCATTTATTGCCATAAATAATTTACACAGATAGTACCTTGTGGTGTGGTGATGATTCATTAAGATGTCTTACTAGATCATCCTTGTGGTGAAGGGAGAAAGTCAAGACTAACACAAATGGCTGGCGTGACTAGTTTCTGTGAGATGGCTGCATTTTGGCTAACATGATGCCCGCTCAGATGAGGGACTTCTAAACCATAGCATGAGACTCAGTGGCAGAAGCCAGAAAGCCATGTGGAGAGAGGCGAGAGCAGTTCTGTGGAAAGAGGCATATAATTGCCCTCTGTGAGTTATGCCATAGCCCAGCGATGATGGGATGTCGCTGAAGCCGTGCACGCAGGGTTTATAAGCACCTCCACTATCTGGCATTATCTGTCCTTGTTCTTCTGTTAAGAGTCACTGATGATGATGTCAGCCCCAGTTCTCATTTACACTGAGATCTTTTAGCCACTTGATCCTTATAAAGGTCATGTACCTTTCATTGACATCTACTCTGAGATTGTTTTTCATTGGCAGAGCAGTATAAAAACACCTTAAGATAAATGAGAATTGAGTCCCTGCTCTACCCTATGTACCCCACTTTCAGACGTAGGATGCAGAGTCTATAACAGTTTGCTGTAACAAACAATTCACTGTGTAACAGATGACGAATGAGTTAGAAAATTTTACTGCTCTTGGCTAAGTACATGAAGTGGCATGTGCAGTGAGCATATTTCAGGGTTTATTCAAGTATGATCATTGAAATACTCATGATTTTTGCAGGAGGGAAGAGAAATCCAAGACTTTCATTTTTTACATGAAATTGAAAGGATTCATTTTGTCTTCCCCATTTTGAGGTATTAACTACAATGTAGTCTGGCAGAGCTATGCTTTTGTTTAAATGATGTACTAGGTTTTGCCACTATGTATAATCTGGGGGAAAGAGGGTTGTTTGCAAGATTCTCTTTACACGTACAGTTGTGTCCAGTACTGCAGAGAGGCTGCATATGCCAAAAAAGCAGGAGGAAGTGGTGACCTGTAAAAGGATCTGTCCAGAACTGAACATCCCTAGAGGCTAATTTTCTGGGGTTTCTCCTGCATGTGGCTTGGCTCTGTGGTATATCAATGAGACGTTACTGTTGATACAATCAGCAGCTTACATTGTCACTGCCGTTCACTGTCTGCCATTTAGTTTTCCCTTCTGTTTGAGAGAATGGGTTTCTTTGGAGGAAAGAACTGTAYACCTTCTCTACATTAATAAAGTTAGAGGACTGCTTTGTAATATATTATTGATAATTTAAAAAATAAGCATGGTACCTGCTATGTGTTGCTGCTAGTACCACAAATTGTTCTCACATCTTTATTAAGCCCAGTGTGTCTTTTTTCATTTTGTTTTGTTTTTAAATCTGAACATCGCTCCCAGGACTCAGCCACATTGAGAAAGAAGCACTCTTCTCCCCTCCCCTTCTAAGTTAACATCACTTGATTTCTGTATAAAGCTATCATTTGGCTGGTTTGAACCCACAATAGAAAGCTATTATCAGGTCCTATCCACTCCGTCCTTCTTTTAAATCCCGGCAGTCAGTTTCCCGTTTGAGCCAACATCAGTATGTTGACTCCAAATGTCTCACGTTTGAATTTCATGCCACACTGCTGCCTGCTGGTTATCTGATCAGTCCATTACATAGCAAAATTCAACCCATGTGAAAGTCAAACAACAAAGAAACAGCAGTCAAGGAAAAAAGAAAAAGACTACAGAAAAAGAATCCAACTTTTTTGTTTTGCACTGTAATAATGCAAGTATTCACTGATGAGAAGGTATCTACTTCCCTTCCCCCTCCCCACATCATGTATATGAACTTTTTTTTTTCTAATCAAGGAAGAAAAATAGACCATAGACCTCATCTTACCTAGTGTGTTGACCGAGTACATTACAGGGGCTGGATGGTCATCTTTTCTTCCCATGATCAGAGAATTGAGAATTAGGTCTTATACTTGTGAAGTCAGTGCTTACTATCGACAAAGGGCTAAAGAGCAAGCAATTGAAGCAAAGCTGCACTGTCAGCAACATTTTGCTTCTTGATTCTGAATCTACAAATGACCACACTGCTTTATATAATTGCTTTACATAATTTTTTTATTGGCTGAGGATTATATGTGTTGTTTTGCACAGTAAATTACAACACCCTGGTCAGTGCATTCCTATTCTAGCAATTTATCTCAATGATAACAGTTAAAGATGCTTTCTTCAATTTCTTTTTTCACCATCAACAAAAGGATGAAAGCATAAATAAGAGGCCCAGCTGAGTATTTTCCTATTGATTAACCTTGTCATATTAAAAACTTATTCCTAACTACAAAGTAGACAAACATTTAAAGTCTACATGACAAAAATCTATAGTTAAAATATTTTTTTCAAAAGATGGTAAGCCCACAGATAGTCAGCACTGATTTTAACACTAACACTATGAATATAAGCCTATTTTGTATAGATTTTAAATAACATTAAACCACTGGCCCATAAGTATGGATAGTCATAAAATATCAAAGGCAACAGCATATTTTATACTTCTGTTAAGCTCAACCATAACAGCATCAATTTCCTGTGGCTATAAGCAATGTTGGAGGATCTCCCAGGCAATGTGTTGCCTACAAGTCTTAGATTTAGCACCACAGCATTAGGCATTCAACTTTAGCTATTCAAGACTTCAAAATATATGCTGTTTGGAGCACAGACCAAGAGGAAGGAGTGTGCAGCAGACCTGATATTCACAGGGTAAGTGAACCGTGACTAGAAACTAAAAGATATTGCAAGAAGTTGCTTGCTGAGCAGAGAAACTCATGGAGAGCCTCTGGCCCTGCCTGGACCCCGTGAGAGCAGCCAGCCCCTGCCACCTCCTCCTCACCACCCCCACCAGCGCTCCTGCCTGTATTCAGGGTGAGCTCCAGTATGGTGCAGCTGCATAACTTCGGATCAGCCTACTGTGAAAACAACTAAGTTGTTAGAGCTGCAAGGAGCCCCCTCTGGAACCTCTGCACCTTAGCTCAGGAACTACATTTAATCTCAGGCCTTTGTTCAAGCTACACTGTAGCTATGATGGTGTCTGACCACGCATCTTGCTGATCCTCACCTTGAGTTGCTGATTTTTGACTTCCTGGCTTGACCTCAGACCTGTCTCATCACTGTGAACTTGTCTGGCCTCTCAGCTGACCCTGGCCACTGCCACCAGCCCTGCCCAGTGTGTCTTGCTTGGGCACCATGGGACTGCACCCACCTCAGCAAGGGCCCTGCCCTGCCGGCCTTGCTGTCACCCCTTGGCTCCCAGCTCTCCTTCCCTGACAGCACAGCCCTCTCTTGTTCCCTGGCAGAGGCTGGCTTGTGTCCAACTTCCTCTGCAACTGAGCACCTAGACAAGCCAGCAGCCAGGAGAGCTGCGGCCAGGATGCACTATCAGTGACAAGGCAGCTAGCACAGCACCTCGTGCAGAAGTGGCCCAGGAGCACTGCTGAAGACTGCTGCTGTTGGCCCTACAATGGTGGTGACACCTCTCAGGCCACAGCACCAGTGTCRGCAGCTACCTCCGTCACCTCCTGACCCTGGGCCCAGATGGAGCTCCTGAGGGAGGAAGTGGCCGCCCAGGCCACTGGCTGTGGCGAGTGCCCAGATGTCCCCTTGCGGTAGGCTGGTGGAACCTCATCTGCAGAAGGCATGCTCTGGTTGTGGTGCTGAGCTGCCAGGCAAAGTAGCAGAGGGAGGAGGCATCAGGGTGGGCTAGCGGGAGACTGAGAGTTTCTTTGCAGAGACTCTACAGGGGCAAGAGCACACGTCTTGTGTTGCAGAAGCAGGGACAACAGGAGTCTGGCTCCAGTTTGGGAGAACATGGACTCCCACAATGGTGGAGACTGGAAGCTGGTCACTTTGAGCCACAAGAAGGAGGCTTTCTTCAGCTGCAGATGGGAAACTGGAGAAGAAGTAGAGGTCCCTGGCAAAACGGGACACCTGTTGAGCTTGATCATATGGTAGGAACCAGCAACACAAAGCAGAAGCAGTGGGTAATAGTGATCAGGACTCCTTTCTGCAGGAGATGCTCACACCTCTCTGCTGACCAGATCAGCTGGTTATCAGAGGTTTGCTTCTTGCCAGAAATACCATAAAATAGAAGACAGGGTTTCTTGACCAGGTCAACTCATTCTTATCACATAGCAGAAATATGAAAAATGTTCCCCAGCAACACACCATTGCACAATTTTATATCCTGGAGACCTATACACAATTCTACAGGATACATGTGTGTGAGTAATTAATGAATCTTCTCTAACTAGGCAACCACAAGCCCATTATTGTGCTTGTGAGTCACTATTACTAATTCACAGTGACATCAGCTGGTGGCTGGGGATTGTCCCTTGCAGTGTACCACTGTTTAACTCATGTTTATGACACTAATTACAATGGCACATGCTAAATAATTCAGGCTTCTTTGGCTCATACTCAGACATCAGTAAGGGTTATTTGTGCTCATTAAGCACTGACCCATACTGGAAACGGTGCACCGTACATGCTGTCCCAATTCTCCGCACAGAAAATGGTAATTCCTGATGCAGTTCAGGCTGCCAGACACATTGGTTTTTCCGGACTTGTCTTTTTCCTATGCAGAAACCTTTTCCAGGTGAAATCTCAAAACTCTGCACTGTTATTAGTGATGTCCAGGCATGGTCACTGATATGGCACCCACTATACTGTAAGCCTGACAAATCTTCTTATAGGCCATGCTGGCGGTTTGGATGCAGCAGGTTTAGGGCAGATGTAGACATAGTGAAATAGGTTTGCTGTTTCCAAGACATGCTGGACCTCCCAAACATGTGCTCTACCAGTGGCCAGTACATTTACAGTAGATCTGATGTCACCTGGGCTGTGCATACACATCCACTTCTGACAAGCATGTGCTAACCAGAAATATAGGAACCGTAATTACCTGGAATTACCTGAAATCTGGAAATTACAGGAAAAAAACACACAGTGAAAAATTAAATTATTTGCTAAAGTTATTCTCTCAGCTTTACTCATTGGTGTCATTGGTTTTCAGAATAAGGCAGAGATCCTTAAATCTATGACAATTTTAGATAAGTTTCAAGCCCATCAAGACAGCACAGAGGAAACATCTGAAAATACGTTAAAGAAATTTGCCTCAGGACTTAAATATGCAATAATTTAATTAATAATGGGAAAGCCAAACTTCATCTACCAGCCCACTAACCAGCCCACACATTCAAAACATATTACAGCAAGAACTCAGGCACTGTATTATTTTTTTGTCATAATAGAGGATTTGGTACCTGCTCTTCTGCCTATTTCCACATCTTTACCCAGAAATTCCTTCTTTGCTGAAAGTAAATTCCTTCTGAAATAAGATAATATTTTAGTTGCACATTCAGAACAACTAATCTTGCACAAATCTAAAAGTGGTGTTTTTATTCAGCAAAGAGACAGCGAAAGAATAGAATAAAACTACTCAAATTTCACTGGCACTGGGATTCAGCTTGTAACATGCTGCATCTGAAGCTCAAAATGGCAGTCACCGCACTGTTTTAAACTGACGCCTTTTCAATGAAAGATCTTAACACAAACAGCTGAATGACATTCTCTTTCAGGCATTTCTATTCCATTTCTCTTGCYTTTTTTTTTTTTTTTTTTAACTGATGGATGATTTTTAGCTTTGGGGAAGTTTATGCTACAATGTTGTGGCCAGATGTGTCTATCAGAAGAAGCAATTGGCATGGGCTCTTCCTCATTTACACCTCTAGATTTACCATCTGCTGCAAGGCAATGGGAGAAAATCACTGATATATTTGTGTTCTTCAAACATATAATAAGAAACTTGATTAGTAAAAGGAACGTTGTATTAACCCTAAAGTTACTGTGCTCCTTTTTCCATTTCACTGAAGAGTTTTCACATAAAATCTCTCTGTGCCTGGCTTCTTGCTGCAACCCAAGATAAACGTTTTACAACATCATCACAACCCCAAGTGCACTGTTACATTTACATTGCCTTTAGCCTGGTAAGAAGTGTGATCATTTTCTTTTTTATTAATCACATTATCTTCATTTGCCATTTGAAAGTTGTTTCTTTTAACTGTGTAATGGTTGATCAGTCAAAAGCTCCTTTCATTAATTCCTGTAATATTTCCTCCCAGTATATTACTATTCTTAATACTTTCTCCTTCACTTATTGCTTCGTTCATAATTTTATACCAAAACCCACTGATCTAAACATAAAGCCCTGGGAGGCTTTATTATTATCATTGTTATTCTTTCTCTGCTTTTTTCCCCATCCAATGCTTTTTCTGAATCTAGTAATTTGATCTAGCAAATCAAATCTAGATTGTACCAGACGTTTTATAAAAAAGGCTACTGGAACTTTTAGCACAACATGGAAATATGCAGCACAACAAGGAATTTGCAGTACAGTGTTTTAAAATATTACTTTCACATTTTCCTGTTGTCCTTCTAAGTATCTTCCAGACACATCGGGGTAACCTATTAAGAGCTATTAGGAGATGGTTTTGCATCCAGCTCTGCTGTTTTTAGAACTTGGACTTCAACAGAGGTGAGATCAAGTCTGGAAAGCACTTAACTGAATTAATTCTGAGAAAATAAGGATCAGAAATTAATGACTGTTGTCTAAGACAACCTCCCCAGATAACTCACTTGCAGTGAACAACATACATACACTGCTCCAGTACTTACATTAGGAAAGCGTTTGTTATGCACACTATTTCTGGCCATTGGAAATTAGCACCAGCCCATTGTATCTGTTAAATCATTTCTACGGGATCATTAAGTAGTCTTTGCTAGGTTTTACTGACTCATTTTTAAAAACAATTCCATAATCTACTTGCTTTAGTCTTCCATCAGAAATCTCTTCAACTTGTTACCTCATCAGGACAAAATAAAAGCTTTCAGAGTTTCTTTCTAGGCTTTTGGGGAACATTTATATCACTATTATGTTACAGTGAAAATAATTATATTTGTTATTATTATATACAATATCCAAATGTAGTTCAGGAAAATACAGGCGTTGCCTTTCAGAGCAAGCCAGGCTGACGAATTATCTTCCTTTGCTTGGGACATTTCCACACAGAAAATAGCTAACTTTTTGGAATCTCCATTATCTCTGACATGCAGCAAATTCTAATTATCCTGGAAGATGAGCAGCTCACAAATTATACTCTGAAGAGTTTAGCAAGTACTCTTATTCTCCTTAGAACAGCCACAAAAAGAAATAGGCAAAAACCCAATGTCATATATAGTCCCAATCCCAAGCAAGTACTTTAATCAGGTGACTGTCCTCTCATACTCCAGATTTAAAATACAACTGTTTTATTTTCCAGTAATATTCAAATAATTAGAATACCAAATAATTAGAATAGAAGTCCAAATAATTAAAAACCTTGAACATGTTTTGGGTTTAATTCCTTCTCTTCTTCCTCTCCTAAACTAAAAACATAATATCCAYCTTACCTAAATCCAATTAAATAGATATGCTATTTCCTTTTTCTCAGATAGAAAAAATTGCAATTATTCTTAGCATCCTCCACTCCTCAGTCACCTTTCTATCTTCCAGTTTGTCTGGTGCCTAGTTTGCTGAACTTGATTATTCAAGAATATAGCAAATTTCTATCAGATAGCATTCTCTCTGATTTTCTCTTTCCCAAAGGTGTGAAATTTAAATGTTAACTTGAATCAAAAAGTATATATCCATCCATAGAAAATGTCAAGGATGAATTCACTCCTGTTATAAGATCCAAGTAATACTGAATTATTTATAGAAAACATGTTGTATCTGAACACAGCATAATGCTTAAGTAACCTTTCCTGGATATATCAATAAAGCTTTCCAACAACACCAGAAAAAAGAGAAAATACAAGAAAGATTACATTTGGAAATTCAATAAGTGTAAAGTATTGCCATTAAAAGAGTTAGACTGAAGTACCACATGATTTCATCTGTTTGCCAGAACAGAAAATATAAGCCTTTCTAGTTATTCTATAAAATCAGAACAAAAGAGAACAAGAAAGAACATACTACACATATATTCACCTTTCTCTTCTGTTGAAATATATCAGCAGAAGTAGTTACTTAGTCTAAAGATATAAGAAATATCTTCACACACTGAAAGCTATTTAAGAAATACAAAGGTTGCAAAATCAAGTATTGGTAAATAACAAAATTTAGGATTTCGATTCCTGTACAACATCACTGTTCATGCACATGCATGGGTGGCAGCTCTGATGCTTTTCAGCTGGTGAGACTCTCCAAAGAACTTCACTCGGCTTCCTCATGGAAAGAAGGATCAGAGTATGCAGGTATACAATAAATTGTTACTACTCACCTTGTGAATGAAATGTCAGGACAGCCAGCGTGTTGGGACCCTCTAATTTTGCCCTAGGTGCCACTTTTCATGTTCAGCTTGTGCTGCTGGATGCCCATCTCTGCAACTTTGGGGGTAGCCAAGGAAAACCCCATGGAGGGCTACTACCCAAGGGCAACATGGTTCCTGTCCTGACGCGCGGCAGCTTGAGGGCAACATGTGCACTACCTTAACACAGGTGGGGAAAGGCTCAGAAAAGTTTTAATAAAAAAAACTTTAAAGTTCTGTTGTGGATGGTCCTCTCTGTCCCCAAGGCAAAAGCCACCCGCCCACAGTTTTATTGCATGATCCTACAAGGCTTTTCCTTGTGGCCAATGCTTCATTCAATACGCCACCGATGGCGATGCTCTGAAGTAGTCCCTATCTTTTTGATATGCATGGAGCCTGGGATCGCTTCACAAGTCCATTTGCATCATATGTGTACAGTTTCTGCAATTAGCTGTAGCTTAGGGCTAATATCTTTTGCTTCCAAAATCCTTAGGACTGTTCTTTAACACCATTGTTATTTGCTATAGTACTGGAATTATGGGCTAACTGCAAGCATGAAAATAAAAAAAGTGGTGCTGTCATTATGGGAGAAAGAAGAGAGGAGCTAAACACATATAGGGGATATACTTTCATTTGCTTTTAACTTGCTTGAAACTTTCCTCAAATTTTAAAAGAAATTCAGCACTTGATGGAAGATTAAATGTTTGGGATAATTTTACTAAACAAGCAAGGCTACCAGAAAACTTATCTAAAATAAATGTATACAATTAGTATACACTTACACTGCATTCAGAAACATTTTTCAGGTGATCACTTCAAAGAATTTGGAACAAATGACTGGAATTTAACATCCCCATTAATAAATCAGATACTAAAAAAGTGCTTGATTGAACACTGTAATTATTGTCAGAATTAATGCTTTTCAGATACTATTTCTTTCCTAAATTTCATATCAGATTAAAAATTTTACAGAATGCACAGTACATGGAAGAACAATACACGTATAAAATAGTGCAGAGGAGAGAAGCCAGGATAATATGTAGGCTGTGCCACTTACCAAACAAAAGCTAATGATGATTAGTCAGAAAAATAGCAAATAGACACCACATTGATGTGGAACATACTGCACTTCCAAAGGGCAATTTATTCCACTCAAAATGTGTCTGAAATAGTTGGGATTAATTGCTTGTTGAAATAATTCTATATCTCTTTACTCACTATGGAGAGAACCAAAATAACCAGTATTGATACATGACTTCCAGATAACTATGGTAGATGGGATGACTCTTACCTAGAATTTCCAGATTCTAAAGACTCATGATCTATTTTTAGACCAGGATACATTAAAAAAGACAAAAACCAGTAAACTTCTATGTGTAATGTCTCCGAGGCCACCCATACCTGGATAGTTATATTTTAAGGATAACTCAGAAGAAAGAAGCTTGAGATGCTAATGTAGGTCTCAAAGATTCTCTAAATTTTTGAAAAACACATTACTACAAATTATACAACATGGATAAAGAAGTGAGATAACACTGTTCAGCTATCTGTATGTACACCTCAGTGACTACCCAGCTCAGCGTTCCAAACATTAACAATTATATATCACAAGTATTATCACTAGCTGTGAGGAAAAAAAAAGAGAAAAAAAAAGAAAAAAAATGCAAAGTCTATTTTATGGGGAAAGAGAAATGTGAGTAAATAGACCCAGCACTCAAAAGCTATAGAAAAATAATTTTGTGTCAGCATATGAAAGTATCAGTATTTAAACTTATGACTTGACTTGGACTATACATCTGTCAAAGGAAGTTTATTCACCCCTTAGGTGCCTGCTGAAGTTTACCCAAACCTTGGGTTTGTACACCCAAAGCACACATTCACTCTCTCACCTGAAAACAGGCAATTAACGAACATACAAGCTTTGACTGTATTTCTCTTTTGCACTGTTTAACACAGGGAATGTTGTATTATATAAGTCCAAAGCAGTGGGAAATTACTGGCCATCCAGGACAAGGAAAACAACGAATGTACCCCAAATGCTGTTTCGGAGTCACAATGCTTCTTACACAGTGCTCTGCTAATCTTAAGGGTACTGTTTACTTTTAGAATTTGATACCTCTTTGCCCGAATACAACATATTTCCCTTTTGCCACCAGACAAACTAAGATCTAACAGAGTGTGTATCTATGTGGCATGTAAAGCTGTTTTGTTTTTTGTTTTTTTATTCTTGGAGAGGAAAAGATTTTCTGAGTTGCGTTAATGAAAATTAAGTGAGGTACAGGAAATGAAAATGTACCTAGCGATCAGAGAAAATTGGAAGAATCTAACATTAGGATTTAAAAGTTAAATTTCAAAGCTGTTAAATAGCTTGATGTTGGCTTAGTATTGAGTGACACAAGTGGCAAATATGATTCACATGACAAGAGATGATGTCATATAGAAACATAGGTTAGACACAAGGCATTTTTATATGTTCATTATAGAACATACATATACATGAAAGGTGGAATTTACAGTTCATCATTTTTACTTTAATGTGCAAAATTCAGACAACATGCACCAAGAAACAGCAGTTCTTTGGGCTCCTAGATATTAAATGAAAGAGAAACAGACATTTCAGACTGACTTGAAAAAACTCTCATTTGGTATTCTGAAGAAGACTTCAGTAGTTTAAATCAACAGATTCCAATTTTGAGAATCAGCCATTCCTAATTAAAGTTTCACTAAACAATAACGTACCTGCAGAGATGTCTTCTTACTGATATTAACTGTGGTTCACCTTTGCCTGACTTAATTGTATGATCATGCAAAGGAAGATTAAATTAACACCTCTCTTCCTCTAAAGCATGATTCAGTGCAGATTCTCTATATTACTTTTCATTAGACAATCAGGCATTTTCAGAAGCAGAAGACTAAATAATTAATCAATCAATCAGTTGAAAACACGAAAAACTAATAACCTAGGATTTATGTGAGAACTGCAGCTCCTGTATGATGGAATATATGTGTGGCACCAATTTATGTGTTTATTTAGACTTCACCTTTACAAGTATTCCAAATGAATGTCTATAGCCATTTTAAAGGTCAACAGGATTGAGTATACTGATTTTTTATATACCAATCTGAATTATTTTTAAGGTTGCACCTGGTGTGAATGACTTTTGAATCATTCCTTGATCTTTACTGAAATAGATCAGTTAGCAAAAAAAATTGCATTTCTCAGAAAGTCCCATCTAATGTATGGAGATTGCCATCTCTTTTGGAAAGGTTACAAGACACCTGATCATGTTAATCCTTCCATATAAGAACTTGTTTAATTCAGAGCAAAACAAACAACATTTTCCCACTTCTGAGTCACCAGGAATTGCTGGCACTCTGTACCTTTTGGGTTTTAACCAAGACATATTGCAAAACTGGATGCAACAGACGTATTTTATCCAGAAGTACTGTAGGGAAAAAGAAGAAAGGATCACACAACTAGCAGAAAAAGAGCAGAACGAAAACATAATATTGCAATCTTAAAATGACAGTGAGGTTAGGCCAACAGCCCTACACATGCCAGCATATAAACTGATGCATGAAGGTACTGTGATATATTGACATCATATGGAGAGGTTGATCATCCCACTTAATTCTGCACCAAATTTTTTCATTTATTCTGACTACTTAAAGCAGAAGTGCTCCCAGGTACAGATAGTCCACACTCCAAGAGGAAACATCCCCGACTGAGCTGCAAAGGCTCAAGGCTCTTGGGGTATCTTCCCTCTAGCATTCCAGTAAGGGTGCTTTGGGGATACTTTAAGGGCCATCCAGGGCCAACAAAGTATGGCCATCCAGGGAATTGATACTCAAGGATATTGGCAAGAGCACCCTTACAGAATAGAACAGAATACAGTAAACCTGGATTCTTTCTTCTAAAATCATCCATAACTAATACAGTCAGACTTAATTTTTCCAAATAAGAGGGAGACAGAAACATAATTTAGGTGAATAACACTTTGAACAACCAGAGGACTTTTTAATGTCTTGGTGAGATAGCAAGGTCAATTTATGTGCGGGCAGTCTCAGATAGGAGACCACTTTCTCTGAGGTGTTACACGTTTGTTTTTTTTCTTCCAGAAACATGAGAAATCCTCTCTCACTGCTCTTTCCAGGTTGCTGCAGCAATTAGTCAACAGAAATAAAACTCTACAAATAGAGGCCAACAGAAGGAGAAGAGCATTTTTTTTCCAGTTAACTGTGGCACACTGACTGCCTCTACACCAGGAGACTAAACAGCACGAGGGCTCCTGCCCAAGCACTGTCCCACCATCATTCTACCAGTTAAATTATTAGCAAGGTCCCTGTGTTAACTAGCAACCTCTCAAATAAAGCCTGGGTGTGCTTCACAGGTGTGTCAGAAATCATTTCCAGTAGGCTCTCTGAATACGGCCATCCTCTTTTGGTGGATAAGAGTTGCACAGACATGCATCATGTCGACTTTTGTGTGTGTGTGTTTGTTTTTGTTTTGGGTTTTTTTTTACCAATGTAGCCATTTCATCTGGCCAGCCCAATAGCCTATCTGTGGCAATAACATCCAGAAGATGTTTAGGGAAAGCACTTAAGAAGCAGTAATGGCACGGAGTTATATTTCCCTTGGTGTATCCTGCTGGCTTCCAACAGTCAACAACTTAGGGATTCTATGAGTCACTAACTGCATCCAGATACATTGATTTTAAGAGCTTCTTCTTCTAACTTCCAGTTGTTTTCAGCTTTGCATTTTCCACCCTCTCTAGGCTTATCTTTAGAGCAGGCTCTTGGGCCAAGGGGGGGAGCACAACCTGGCCTCTCTTCCAGGTTCTGAGACCAGCTATATACACAAGCTGCATTTGATCTACACCAGCTCTGAGAGGTGCAATTGGCTGGATCCATTCCTTGGCTGAATCCAATTCATTTCTGGAAAGATCCAAGTACCTGCTTGATTTGTTAGGCTTCCCTTTTAGGAAATTAATGGTCTGCTTTAGGCCCCCATGCAGAAGAAAAATGTTCAGTCTATGATAGGGTGACATGACTTCCTTCAGGCAAGGAGATATTTTGGATACTTGAAAGTCTCTTGAGCAATTCTTGATTTTATTTCAAATAGTAATATTTTATTTCAAAATTTAAATGTAATATCAGCACTGTTATGTCCTGTGTTTTCTATTTTTCGTGGATTTTTCATGAGAGCTTCCCGAGCTTTCTCTGTTAATAATCTTGTAAGTCTAAGAAAAGATTTTTGTATAAAAATCTCTAAAAATGTCTTTGGAACTTACTTGTTCTCCAGTTTAATAAACATCTCAGTTTGCAGTTGAAAGTGTGACATATACCTGCACAAGAAATAGATATTTCCAAGTTCAGGAGCTGATGTGGCACAGAAGGAAGGCAGGGACCTTTTCAAATCACAAATTTAGAGGAGGAAAGCAGACAAAACATCTTTTGAATCTCTGAGAGCAGAAAGGAGTTTAGGAGGGGAAGAGCAGAGACTGATGATCTGAGAGAAGTAAGGTCACATACTCTTTCATCAGTTACTCCATAAAGAAGAGAAACCCCACGTGAAAAATAGATTTAACTTTCATTCAACTACAGTTTACATTAAGGCAGCTTCTAATACAGTTCAACAGATGGAGTACGATCAGCCAAAACTAAGACTGGTCTCTTACCACCTGACACAGAAATTCATCAGAAGAAATATCTAGTACAGATAAAGCCCTATAATACCTCAGACATGAGCAGTGGCAGCAGCAGGTAACACTGCTGGCAGAGGCACCTCCTGCCTGTGTGCCGAATTACTTGGAGATGGCTTACAACCCACCCCCAATGGCACATATGCCACTGCTTAAGAACCTGTGATTCAGGCCTAAATTAGATTTTTAAAACAAAAAAGACAAAAAACATGTCCTAGCAGAGTCTTAGTCTGTACATAAGTGGTTCTTTTATTTGCATTAAACCCCATTTTTCCCACAACCATTTTTAAATAGTTTTTCAAATATGGTGTCTCTGCTTATGTAGATATATTACTCTTTGTCATATTTCCTGGTGCAAAAGAAATCAAATTATAAGTAAATTACTCACAGCAATTATATTACTTACAGGCTTTCTCTTCCAGACAGATAAGGAACAGATCTGTTACTAATTATAGACTTAAAAGGATTTAGTAATGTAGTCCAAGATGAATATTAAATTACCTTTTGCCTTGTCTTATGCTACCTGGGTCAGGAAGGTTGATTGGGCTAGGCTGTGAAACCTTTATTTCACTGGCAATTTCATTACTTTTAAAAAGTTTTTTTTTTTAATAAAGGAAAAAATAGTTCTACATGTTTGTATTTGATTCTGTTTCTAAATTAATTTTCCATCTCATCTGCTAAGGAAATGAGATGTGAACAGTTCCTACTGTGTGTGAGCACATTAGTTGAGGAACATACTTTCAGACTTAGTGTAGCTAACACTGTAGCCAGGCTACATTTATCTGGTTTTCCTATCAGGGGAATTTAAAAAAGTGCTGAAATTATTCATCTTATTTTCTCATTAATAAAAAAGGCTTTTAAATACATTTTTTAAAGGATGTATTTCACTGTGGCATGTCACGGGTGAGTGCCCAGAAGGTCTTAAACTGTAGGTGGCCTAGGAAGGTGAGTAGTATGTCCTTGGGATTTGGAAATATTGGCTCTTAGAATTTGCAGAATTCTTTATGACATTATAAACATGTACCTCCTGCGCAATTAAGGGGGCTGGCTCACTGATCTAAGCGCCACGCCTGAAGCAACAGGACTCTGATTGTGACCTCATATCAATTTCACCCTGCTGTAGTTGCAAAGATTCCAGCAGTTATTTCAGAAATACATATACCCAGCTGAAACCAATACAGCCACAGCTCACTAGTATCACTGCATGATCTCATCCTCAGTATCTCCCATACTTCTCTACTCTCTCATCACACTCATATATTGCCTCTTGGTTGTTTTTATATTGCAAGCTCTCTGGGACAGAGACTATCTATTTATGACTTTTCAGGCAGGGTTTCTGGATATGTCTGTAAAGCTAATCTGAAATAATAATAATATTCAGAGAGTGTCTAGACAAGGTAGAAACAATTATTGCACCAAGGCCCTTCCATGATCATGCATTGCCTACAAATTGCTTAATAATAATCTGACATCTCACTGTAATCCCTTCTTGCTATTTTCAGTCATACGAATGATTTGTTGCCAGTCAAAAGCTGACAGCAGTGTAATCCATAGGACCATTTTGCAGTTTCTTCACATACCCATAATGTATCCAGGCAGTTCATTTCAATCAGAGCATAGCAAGTTTCATTATCATTCAGCATCCTCAAGCTGTATGCAGCTTGCTTTGGCTGACCATCAATCCATACTTACTGCTATCTGCACTTCCATCTGAGCATACTTACTGGTAGTAGAGAAGGAAACACAGGTATGTCTCACAGGTCATCCAAGCTGATGGGTGCTTACTTTTAGTATTTTTCTGCAGTACCAAGTGCTTTTATTTTTCAGAATCTCATTCCAAAAAAGCAGGACTTCTGCCAGATATCTCTGCATAGACTAATGAAAAAAAAAATCAGAATTCTGTTTCACAGTGGAATTCAATGTTTTGTGTATTTGATCTCATTTTGAACCCAGCAGGCCTGAGATGGGAGACCAGAGATTAGATCCCTTGTCAGGGATAGAGGATAGACAAGGTTCAAGTCACAGAGCTTAAGACAGGACCAGGAAATGGACCTGCCAAATATAGACTTGCTGTAGGTGAAGAATAGTTTAAACTGTGAATGCTAACAGGCAGTAGATAATTGGGTGTATGTTTGTGGGTGTGAATGTCTGAAACTGAACTTTTGAACTCTCAAGCAGAAGTCTGCTACTTGCTAGCTGCAACCAGTATGGGCTGGTTGTAAATTTTGATAACACCAGGACTAAACAAAAGTGGCATGTCCTGAATCCTTCAATTAATAAAGACATGTGAGACAAACCACCAGTTAGGAGGCTGATCACGTGTTGCACATAGACTATTTAGATTGGGAAAACCAGAGGCTTGGGGACCCAGCAAGAAGATCTGGTACCAAAAAGAAGGTTTCCTGAAAAGAAGAAGTGGTCTCAGAAAGAAGAAGGAGTCCTGGAAATAGATGATGAAGATTCTGGCTGGAGGAAAGATCCTAGAAGTGGGGGAAGATCCTGGAGATCAGAGATGCATGGAGATGAATGCCGGGGAGACACCTAGGGAGCTTGGCTGCTGATGCCCGAGACAGGTAACTGTGAGCAGCCATGCAGCGGGAACCAACAAGACTTTCTGCCTGACCATCTTGGACCAGCAGTGACCTGCCTGTGGGAAAGGGAAATCGAGACCTAGGGAATGTAGCACTGTGGGGGGAGTGAGTGAGTGAGTGAGTGTGGGAAATAATCAAATAGGGTAAAAGCTCTAATCTGTTGGTTCTTAAATAAACTCGCTTACTACAGACTGTGGTTTACTGTCTTGCCCATGACAACTCTCTACCAGGCTGCTCTTACTTGCATTACTCTACTCTCTTTCTTCCCTCCTCCCAGCTCAGCTAAATTCTGTATGAAAAGGGTCCATTTCAAGAACCTAAGACAAAATAGTTTGTCAAAAAAAAAAAAAAATCCTAACTGTTTCTATTGGACAGTGAATCATTGTAAGAATTCTTTTATTTCCAAAATGAATGAATGAAGGAAGTTGCATTGTCTTAATGGCTGTTACTTCCTCTGGATCTGGATCTATGATTTGCTCACTAATCGTTTCCAAGGAACCCTAGATGACTGTGACAAAGGCAGCAGTTATTTCTCATGAGCTTTAGGCCTACACACTTCATTGTTTCAATATAACAGACTTATTATGTTCTTCTTCAGAAAGGTCATACAACACAGCCTGTAAGTGATCACCTTTCAGGTGTTGCAGTTGCTACTATTTTCCTCTTTATGAATCAAAGTGCATGAATGATGTCAAGGGGAAACAATCTGTTCAAACTGTTAAATAAAATTAGCTAAACTGACACTTTATGAATGTACAGGAATCTAAGGGGGAAAGAAAGACCATAAGGAAGCAAAACTGCAGCTTGTTAATCTGGAAAAGGTCTTGCCCAATACAAGCAAGATGTCTTAAGAGTTATATAATTTTTTTTGTAAAAAAAATTAGAATGAGTCCAAATAAAATTGTCTGATTTAACTGTAGCATTTCATTCCAAGTGAACATTTTCTTTGAGTTACCCAGTTGTCTGTCACTCCTAGCATTGCTAAATTTTCATTGACAAGGTACATACCATATCTTAAAACATGGCAAAAGTCTCAAAACAGAAAATATTGAAATTTCCAAAATAAACCTTTACCATAATTTGCAATGTTGTGTATCCTGATTTGTCATAAAATACAATTTTGTGGGTGTTAATATTTTTGTGAAGTGCAAATGCAKCTTTTCTGCCAGCTCTGTATTGAATTAACCCTCTGGAGGCTTAATTTAGGGCTGGAAAAAGAATTTTGGAGAATGGAAAGTTCTGCCAAAATGTGGTTTCTGTCATCTCGCACTGTTTACAAATATGACCTGAGTTTCACCAAGCCTTTTGAATTAGAGAAAAGATGTTCAGGGCTGGGTTGGTAGAACTATCAGAAGAATATTCCCCTTTTTTCTTTGACAGTCCAATAGTTAAAAGGCTCACAAAAAATGCAGGAGACTCCTGGTTTGTATTCACAGTCTGTCCAGTCCTGGGAAAGATTTCACGTTGTGTCCCCCCTCCTCTCACTCAGCCAAGTGGCCTGGTCAGAGGTTTCAGAAACAGGGCTGTGCTCAGACCCCATGCTGGCACTGTGCCATTTCATCCAGAACACATAAGTAGTCAGAGGTGGATAAAACTACTGGTTGGACTGGAGCTGCAGGAACAGTCACCGTGTCCCACCTCAGAGCAGGACAGTCATCTGCACTGGACCAGCTCAGCTGGGATTTGCCTAGCTGAACCTTAAACACCTCCAAGCACAAATATGTCACGAATTCAAGGTAACCTGTTCCAGTGCTGCACTCTTTTTCCTAATATCATGCAAGAAACTCCCAAGGCCCAGCTCACAGCTGTTGCCCCTTGTTTTATCATCTGTCACTATGGCAAAGAGTTTGGCTCTGTAGTCTTTGTAATTCCCTGTATCTGGTCACCTCTTAGCCTCCTCTTCACCAAAGAAGCTCAGCTGCTTCAGCCTCTCCTCCCAGGTTACGTGCTCTAGACTTTTGACAGTCTTAGTAGCCCTCCACTGCACTCCAGCCTCTCAGTCTCCTGCTTGAAGTGACTGGCCCAAARCTATACACAGTACTGCAGGTGCAGTCACACTAGTGTCAGGCAGAAGGGAATATCTTTCCTTAGGCTGCTGGTCATGCTCCCCCTCCCATTAGCAAAGCCCAGCATACAGTTTGTCTTATTTGCAATGAGAATGCACTGTTGGCTCGTATTCAGCCTGGCATGCACCATAATTGCCTTTTGGCAATGGTCTTTTTCCAGCAAGGCTGATCCTCAGTTAGTCAGTCTCCAGTCAGTACTGATGCATGAGGTTATTCCTCCTAGATGTGGGACTTTGCACTTCTCCTTGCTTAACTTCATGACATTTCTGTTGGTCTAGTCTTCAAGTTTATCAAGGTCTCTGTGGACTGAAGCTCTACTGTTTTGATGTGCTGTTCATATCAGCCACCTCCACCCACACGCATACAGTATTGTGTCCAGTGCTCAGTTATGGGCTCCGTAGTACAGGAGAGACATGGAGCTACTGGAGCGAGTCCAGCGAAGGGCCACTAAGGTGATTAAGGGCCTGGAGTTGTCTTTCCTGTGAGGAAAGGCTGAGAGAGCTGGGGCTGTTCAGCCTGGAGAAGAGAAGGCTGAGGGGGGATCTCATCAACATGTGTAAGTATCTGAAGGGAGGGTGTACAGAGGATGAGGCCAGACTATTCTCAGTGGTGCCCAGCAACAGGACGAGGCAACGGGCGCAAACTGAAACACAGGAAGTTCTGTCTGAATATAAGGAAAACTTTTTTACTCTGAGGGTGACTGAGCACAAGAAAGCTACCTGTTCTCCTACATCACTCCAAATTACACAGCTTTGTCATCCAAAACAGGTTGCAAATCTGTGGGCAACTTGCTTGGAATTAGTATATTTTAACTTAAACATTTTCTAGAAAAGTGCTGGACAGAGTTACATTTTCCTCTTAGCCTGTCTCAGAATGAATTAGTATATGTTAACTGAGAAGAATTTTTCAGATCCAATTAGACGATGACACTTATCATCCATTCCTATATTAATTTTAAATTTAGCTTCAGTGCTCTGATTTAGAGATTTGCCTTCAGGACCCACTTGAACATATATCCAGGAAATGATCCAAGAAAGTGATGCACAATCATTTTCTTGTGTTCTAACTTCTATTACTTTTGTTATATACAACACAACAACAAAACCCCTTTCTTCCTCCTCTTCTCACATCATTTTCAGTCATTTCACTGACAGGCTGAATCTATTTAAGACTTGGCCTTTGTATTTTGAGTGTTTGACTGCTCTCTGAAGATTTCTTTTCCTCTGAAGAACTGAGGTACTCACATTACCTTTTCTAGTTCTTACAGCTGCTTTAAAAACATTTTGAAATGTAATAGTTCATAATTATGTGCATTCTTTGCAGATGGCCTACACTTCAACAAAATTAAAACTATTTTTGGAGGGTCTGTATTCAGCAGTCCAATAAAAGCTGGCCCCTCTTGCTCCCATTTAGCAATTGTCTGTTCATTCCCAGAAAGTCCTTGTAAACATTTTTCTTGTTTCTCCAGGCAATTATAATATTCTTCCATGAATTAGACTTCACCAGATAATAAAATAATAAATCTGAAATCATTATTGCTACTTTATAATAATTTTCTTCAACTTCACTTTTTAATGAGAAAACTTCACACATAGATATCCCTCCCTTAATTAAATGCAGAGTCTAGACATGATTTTGTTACCCAATACATTAAGCGTCATAATGGATTCTATCAAACAAGAAAAAATCTCCCACCAACCATGTTTCTTCTCTGTCTCCCCTGAACGATGCTTCAGCCCAGTTACCTTCTACTGCTTCTGGGACAGAGTTATTCTCCTGAACAGTTTAGAGACTCTGTGCTCACAAACAAAAGGTTTCGCTTTTACATCTAAAGCCTTTTGGGCTCTGTAGGGTCTTGTTCACATGTAGGTTAAAATGCAAGCTGTGCATCGTATGCGGAGTTTGTGCAGAACCTGCTTTTGTGATGGGAAAATCTTGATGGATTACTAATGAAGAGAGGTTGTATGATAATCTATGCGACAGTAACTCTATAAAACAAAACAGCAACTACTAAAATGGAGTATTCAAGGGCTAAATGTTAAAAGTGCATTGCGGTCAGGATTTTACAAGAGAAAATACATAATCTTTTAAAAATTATACAAAGTTACAAATCTTGAAGAGCATTTTAAAATTTAGCTACTGTAGGGAATCTACAGTAAGTAACTGATATTCTAAGATATTCTTTTCTGCTTATATCTTGAGCAGCTGGAAACTGTTGGTTTAGGACTAAAAATACAATAAAAGAAATCAGATGCCTTTGGTCAGTAGAAGACTCAGATGGAATCCTTGGAGCTGGCTAATATAGGTAAATAAATGAAGTATCTATTTTGCAGTTTCTTGGGCTTCTTGAATCTGCATCTGAAAACTGAATATAATTGAGATACATGGTAGGGCATTTTGCCAAAAAGTTCTGCCTCTTATACATAGTACACTGACATGAGTAGCTGCAAAGAAAAATAATTGTAAAGGTTTTAGAAGCATCCCATTAATTTACTTGTCAACAGTACCTTGAGGAAAAGTACTACCTTCCAGGAAAAGACTAGATTTAATGAAAATATCCACCAAAGAGTTTTCCTACTTAGATTTGTCTTTTGGAATTCTGAGAGGTTTGAAATATTATAAAAGGAATGAGTGAAATATGCTTATTTAACAATGGTAAATAAAAGAAAGCAAGAAATCCATTGCAATACAACCAGAAGCATGGTCTTGCAAGGTCTGAGAATTCAATCAGAGCTTGAAGGGGATAAAGGAAAAATTTGTAAGGTCTCTGACTAATAAATGAATTAGGGAATCCAAGTCTCTTTTGTCTTTAAGTGAACACATTCATCAGTTTCAGAATATTTGTAGCAAAACTGGCCTTTTATCCTGAAATCAAAACTTCTTTGTACCAGCTCCATTGAAATGATTCTTCCTCACCTTATTCAGTGTGTCCTAAATGGACTGACGGAGGGAGGCTTGTGAGAATTTCTTCCTCACTTCTAGCTGTTTAGAAAATTCTCAGTCCATGTGTAAGACAGCTTCAAGAACATCTCTGTCCTCGCTTGCTTGCTAAAGCCTCACTAACTTTACCAGTGTGCAAAGTTAGAGTAGACAGATCTGGATTCTATTATATTGATTTTTTTCTTAGCTGACCTCCTCCCTTTTCACTGTTCCTTCTTTTCTTCTTCAGTAATATGTTATGCCTCCCAAACAAATGGGTCTGTGCTGTAGTAGAACAAGTAGGAAATACACCAATAATATAAAGCTTTGTCAAAAAAAAAAAAAAAAAACAGGTTCAGTGAGTTCAAAATTTTTCACTTGAAATACCTTGTGTTAGGCAAACCTTCCTGAATCCAAAGAGAGATTCCTGGGCTCTAGCTTACCCACAGCAGGACTGAGGTTCCATTCCTAGAAAAAGTGATTACAGATGGGTAAAACACAGATTAGGTTCACACAGACCACATGAATCATTCACAGATTTGCCCAAAGCCCTGTCTCTCCCGCTGGCTTCCTGCCAACGGGTGACGGCCAGCCTGCGCCTCATTCAAAGCACTCAGTGCTTGGTGACACCACCTTTCTCACAACTCCTCAAAGCAAAAGATGCATGCCAACTAACTAACTTTGGGATACATGTCCCGCAGGAACTGTCCTCATGCACAGCTTTACTTGGACTTAGTATTTCCAGAGGGATGTCTACACCCAAATTGGTCAACCCTCATTTGTACATGTTTCTTAYGCCATGTATTGGAAGCATTTTGTCCCTCTCTCTCCTTGCCAAGAAGCCCTTTAGGCCTGCTTTAGGGGTGCTGGTATCACACTATACCAATCTTGTAAAAAGGGCCCCCGTGCAGTGTCACAGAGTCTGGATTTTGAGTGCTTGCTGAATTTACAATGCTTAACCCAATCATTTTCTGTTCCGTATGTGTTACTAATCCAAAAATCAGTGTCAGCAGCCATAAATGTCTACCAAGGATACCAAAGAAGCCTTTGAAATATTTAAAATAAAAAGTAAGCATATCTTGAGAAATTTAATTTTACTTCATTTAAGGAAAAAAAAAATCAAGTCACATGCAATGCCAGTATTAGCTGTATATCAAAGAGATGTGTGTAAAACAATTAAAATTCAATTAAGGAACCAAATTACCTTTTTAGCAAACTGCAGGTTTTTAAGATTTCTGTTAGAAGTTCATTACAGGTTGGTAGAAATTAATTGATGTCACTTAGTATTGATATGTAATTAAGTTCAAAAAGTAACTTTTGTTTCCAGCAGAAAAGCTTTCCTGTTTGCTTTATGAAACTTAATCAGGTAGAGGAGCCACAAAGGCATTCCCCTCCCTCTCTTGACAAGCAGCAATCTATATTGTTTTAGTTTGACAGGCAGTGGTTTATATCTACATAATTTTAAGCCAGTTACTTATCTTGTCTTTTACATTATAAAAGCATGCATTTAGTTGTATAATTTCTCCCAAGAAAAACTCTATCAAACTAAATTACAGGATGGAAATAGATGCGCAGAGCAGAATAGGTAGGCATAAGTTTTAAAACAAATACCGTGCAATTTGTATTCACATTGAAATAACAGACTGAACATTAAACTTCCTAGTACCAGCCTTTTTTACATTTTGAGCTGGAGAAAAATGTGCTGATAACCAGTACACTTGTAAAGTCTTTTCTTTTCCTACTTCCAAAGTCTTCTTTGAAAACTTGCCAAAATCCATTTTTGATCATGAGTGAAATTCACTGCTGTATAAAGGGAAAGCACAAGGCCCAGAATCTTAGCTTCAAACCAAGCTTATCCTGTTTCATTAAATAAAAGTAATTTTCTGAGCACAACCAACTGAGATCACTCTGATTTTTGCCATTGATTTCAAAAGGGCATGATCAGACCTAATGGATGGGTAAATGGCCTTTTAATACCACTGGCTTGTTAATGAAATGAATACAAAGTTATGGAACAAAACTGGTGTGCTTAATTATTTTGTTGCCTTAAAGGTCAACTCAAAAACACTCTGAAATGGTGAGAAAAACACAAATTAGATTTCAACTGATAGCTGAGTTCAGAATTATGAAGCTGACCTGGCTGAGTAAATGAAAAGATAATTATTTCTCAGAAGGTCTGTGTATGAATTAACCTTGGTATAAAATGAATGACAGATGCCTGAATTTACAGGAAGTAGAACATCAGTTTCAAGATATACAGTTCTTGTGCCCAACTATTCTAATATCTGTTGTTCAGCTGAGGCATTCTCTTCCCCAAAGGAAAAAGACATCCTTTTTTTTCCAAGACCCTTTTCTACTCTGAAGCAATGAGAGCTTTCAGCACAGAAACTACCATCAAAGGCTATGACTGCTAAGATCCATTTGTTTTACTTGCTTCAAACTTGCACTGCATGAAAATGAGATGGCTAAATGCAGAGGTTTACCGGGTTTCATATTTGTTCGCAGCAAAGGATTCAAAGTACAGCAGAGTGTGAGCATATTATAGACTGCAGCACTGTCAAGTCCTGTCTTGTGGAATCATTCTTTGCCCACTGAATTACCCGGTAAAACCTTTTTTCTATCACCTACTCCTCTCCTCCACCTCAAAAATCTGTATTCAGCTCCTCTTGATCAAGGTCACACTGTTATGAGTAGATTAAGTTTTGATATTCAGTCAAGGTCAGCAGGATCATTTGTGCTGCAATATGCCTAAATTTAATTTACCATATTATACTAGAAGGGAGACTTTTGAATTGCAGTCCACCTCCCTTTCTTCCAAACAGTTGATTTTCTGAACCTCTCATATTTCTGCCACACCATTTGTGAAGATTTTTCCCCAAGGGAGAATTAATTTCCTAACCTAGATATTTAAGTCTTTATCCCATGGAGGGGAATATATCTTTCCAGGTAGGTTTTAAGTGTTTGTCCTCAGTCTTTCTAGCACTAGTAACAGCAAGACAACAAGTTTTAAAGATTTTGCAGGTCACCCTTTCATAGAATAATCCTGTAACAAAGTCAACAGCACACTTTTATAAGAAGCCTCTTCTGGATTATCAACACAGTAAACCACAGATCATTCGCACTGAGCACATCAGCGTAAGTCAGTAATCCTCTGAGCAAGGATTCACTCCTCCAGGTTACCACTGTCATAGACTGTGAATTTTAACCATTCTAGCACTTGATGAGTTAAACACTCAAATTCCAGTAGCATTGATACTTCCATCACAGTTTTTTTTTTCCACTTTTGGCTGTACAATACAAAGAGTAGCAAATTTCCTTTCAAAATCTCTTCATTTCCCTTCCTAAATATTAAATCAAATTAGCAAGACTGATAACAAAGTCTCTAAAGCCAAGGAGAGTTTGTGACTGCCATGCACGAGAAGCTAAAATTTGGTATCTTCAGAAGATTTCTTGTGTTCACTATTCAGTGCTACTGAAGAATAGTTTGCAAGATGGTAGCACACACCATAAAACTCATGTAACTAGATGGAGAATATGGAAATTAACTCATTCTCTTCCAGTATAATATTAATGCTGTCTCCAGTTCTATTAATGCTGAAAACAGGGGGATAACTAAAAAAGAACAAGAGGAATCATGTGAGGTGGTACAGTGAAAAGTTAAATGAAATCTCTTTAGTTTATTTGTGAGAAGGTTAAGATCTGACCTGGTACCAGTTTACACATATTATCACACATTTTTTGAAAATGGACAATGCTTAGATTTAGCAAAAAAAGAGACAAAGTGAGATCTAATGAAAGAAGTAGAATCTAGAAAACTGCAGATTAAAAAGAAATCATCATTGACAGCAAGGGTATTAGCCTTTAGAACAATTTAGAACAATTTACAAGTGATATTGCAGACTTGCTATCATCTGACATCTTCAATAAAAAATGGATATTATCTAACATATAGATTTTCATTCAAGCAGAAGTTACAAGCTACAGAAATTACTGTGTGCCAATTTCATGGAAAAAAGTATCCAAGATGATGGTAACACCTTTCTGGCCCTCACATGCTACTCTAATTTGATTGTTCTTGGCACTCCCCTCTGATCATGCAGTGAGATCCAAAATAATACTTTGGCATATGCAATATAATTTAGAAGCAATTTAAGGAACTAAATTTGTGACACTCCAGAAAACTTACTTAGGTCATCAAGAGGCCATAACCGCCAAATTTTCCCAAGATAACTCATTCTTATGCACACCTAAGGCACTTAACATCTTCTCTGAGCATGTCTATGTCCACAGAGGTGATCCAGTACGTAGGCTCAAAGCAAGATTAACATGCAATGACAGCATTAAGTACAACACAAAGTATAGCAGTTGTTGTCACTTACATTTAAAAAAAGGCAGGAGATGAAGTGTGCTAGTGACCTTTTATGTAATGTGATGAGATCACTTATCCAGCAAGCAGGAGTTCTGGGTTTTACCCACTACACTATTGGAAAATTTGTGCATGTGAACTTTAAAACAAAAAGCCTCTAATAGCTCTTAGTTATGCTCCTCTCTGAGGCTTTTGAGAGAACAACAACAAGAAATTAAAACAGTAGGAGGAAAAGGTATTTATATCTGAATGAGTTAGAGTGCTTCTTTTCCTGCTCCGTGGCTCCATCAGACTGGGCTGAAATTGTTTTCACATCAAAACCATGATAAGCAAAAGTGGCTGACACTGGGAGAGGAGGAGAGTGCAAGAGATATGAGCATTGATTGATTAGACAGCTGGCATCTGCCGCCATGCTCAGAATGCAGAAAGGAGACATGCACCTTCGGCGCAGCCAAACATGGTGTCACCGGCACCGCAAGTGTTCCCCAACACTGTCTATGGCTGTGTTACACATCAACCAAACCACTTGAGCTAATGGCTGGTGGTTAAAAAGGTCTGGAGAAAGGGGAGAACATGTGAGAAAAACAGATATTCCATTTTAAAAGGGAAACCCCCTAGTATTTTACCTTTACACTTGTTTCCCTCTCTACCCTTTCGATTGTTGTTATACATGCAGAGAAATCTTGTGGCCTCCAGAAACTGCTGTTTACATTTGAGATTCAAAATTCTAGCTATAAGGCATTGTGACAGTCAGCTAAAGTGAAGTAGTGCCAGTACTTTTTAGTTTCACATATATATGTGTCTGTATATAAACATATGACTCAAACACCGAATCTCAGAACCAGCAGCACAACATTTGTGATATTTATAGAGTCAATCCACTAACCTGGATTTAACAATCAAAGGAAAGACCAATATCATTTCTTTTTCAAATAATACAGTCAATTCTGTTTGTCTGTGCTGGTTTTGGAAGGAAGCTGTCATAAAGTATAGTTTTAATGAAAACTTGCTGTGCCAATTCCCTGTAGTCCTTACTGATGGAAATCTGAAATTGCTATCTGTGTTGAATTTAATAATAACTCCCTGTAATACATACTTTATATTTTGACTTGATGTCCACAAAATGTCAGAAATCATATCTCTACACCCTTATTCAAACTAATATGGCCCTTGTCAAGAGACAACTAAGAACAAGTGACACATATCTGAGCATCTGAAAAAGAAAAATATAGATACTGGTAATTCCCAATATCCAGCCCAGTGCATCTTGCTACAACTAGCATAAACTAGATAAGGAAATCAAGGCAAAAGAAGGAGTGCTCTCAGTTAATGAGTACCAATCCAGTTTCACTCTCTCTCCTTATTCATTTATCATATAGCTGCATTCACTACTTACTGCCCAGCATGAAAATGTAGAAAAGAAATTATTTCCTTCTGGTTTTTTTTGTAATTATCTTGGCAAATAATCTCAGATCTGCATCTTGAAAAAAGGTCAAATGCATTTTATGCATTGCAGCTAATGTAGGCATTGAAAAGGAGCCAGCTAAACCTCACACTAGAAGCACCCATTTCTTTCACACAGGATAACAAGCAAAGCCACACTGCTACCTCAGATGTAGATTTCAGTACTTTGCCATCTATAATTGGTGAAATAAACCCCTCCGCTAATGCAACACGTAGGCACTCAAGTCACACAAGAGACTAACACACTGACTAATGAAACAAGCACTCATTGCAACCAGGCCAGCTCCATAAGCCCTGTGCGTCCTGCGACAGCAGGCGCCTTCATCCTGGCAAAGCAGGAGTGGGGGACACCCTCAAACACCCCAGTCCCTTGGGGTCCCTAGCCCTTGAGATTGCTGGGCTCTTTTAAGTCCTCAAGGCCGGGAGGTCTCCCAGCCATGCTTAGAAGAAGTCTCACCCTTTTGCTCTTCCAGCCTGCTAACTTTTGTGAAAGTAGTACTTAGGCGCAGACCTGCCTCTAGGAGTCCAGTTCAAGGTTGCAAAGCCCATCACAGGAGTCAACTGTTTATTTCCTTTGGCTAAACCTAGACTACCACCTGTGGCTCAGAGTACTGGTCCTCTGATTAACCAAACTGGGGACCGGGCCAGAGCGCAACACAGTTTCTTCCAGTCCAGGTGTCTGGCTTTCCTTCTCATTGAAGGTTTGTGGAGGCTGTGGGGTTGGTCTAGCCTTAGAGCCAGACCTGAATCAGGGGAACGTTTGGAGACCTCACAATATAGATACAGCTTTTTGAGAATATGGATCTCAGTTCTTTATCAATAGACAATTCTACAGTATTCCTGTAAAACATACTCCCCTTTCCATAAAAAGGGACATACATGCTTATCTTGCTTTACCCATGAAAGACTGAGATTCAGAGTCTGAAACTGAGTGTGTCAAAAGCATCATTAATTCTGCATGCTCAGTTTGAGAAGACTGAGATGGACTTAATGAAGTAATTATAAATTTAGACTACTTCATACACATAAAGGAGAGTTTCCTCTGAAAAGAGAGGSAGCTGGCCAGCACTTCCACAAGTCATATAGCAGGGGTCGGAAGATGGCTCCCCAAAAAAATGAAGAGCATAGTATTAGGAAACGTCTGTGAAAACTTTGAGTTGGCCCCCTGTTGCATAGAAACACCATGGAAAAAAAACAGGAACAGAATATTAATAGTCTACTGTTTTCACCATGAAAGTAACCTTCCGATTTGCAGTGTTCAGAGGTTGGGAGTCATTTTTCAAAGAAYAGAAAATATGGCAGAAAATACAGTCTTGGAGTGAAGAGAATAAGAGATTAAGAGAGAAGAGATTAAGAGGAGATTAAACAGTATATACCTTCACACCATAAAAGCATACAGCATCAGATGAAAGAAACGGGGCTTTCAAACCTAAACACTTTAACCCTTTTTTTAAAATAGCAGTCTGCTTTTGAAATTCTCCTGCATGGGGAAAAAAAGATTTATATTTGGCATGCTAATATGAAATATCTTTTTGGTTTGCTTTGCTTTTTGCCAGTTCAGAATGATATTAATTGATTTTTCCAAAACTTTTCTATTTACCTGCTCAAATAGGAGGGGAAAAAAAAGCCAAAGCTATAGTCATTGCTTTACTCATAGCATCCTGTTCAGTGTCTGCAACAAATGAGGTGGGAGCCCACAGACATCAAGCTTTTTAACTACAGACCTTTGATTCATCTCCAAAAATGGTCTGTTCTGTACTCCCACATGAGACAAGGATTTCTGTGAATGAATAGAGCATATGATTAAATAATCACAGACAGTATTGTAATGCAAATAGCAGAAAGACACAAATGGGGGGAGGGTATTAATCATAATTACATAATCTCAGACTGTTGTTAAGATCTTGATTGTTAGTGCGGCCCAGAATGAGAAACACAGCTTCTCAGACAGCAGCACCACAACATCATGGCCATTTCAAAGACCAAGAGAGAGCGATAAAGTAGAATGCACTTGTGAACTTTTATCTTTTTTTTTTTATTTGAAGAAAAAAAGTAAAGGCAGCAGATCTAAATGAAAGTTGGTCTGTGGGAAGTTCCACATTGTAAGTCAAGTGAATAGGCAAAAAACCCAAAACATTCCCTCTAAATTCTCAGGGAAGATCCTCATAATACCTCATGGAAAAGCTGATGGTTTCCTCTAGTGTATATTCTCATTGAACAGAGCATGAACCAGCAAACTGCTATTTTTCCTGACCTTTAATAACATAAGATAATACCTTAAAAGCATCCTTGCAAAGGGACCCCTTAGAACAAACTAGATCATATTTATTCAGTCAGTCTCTTCATCTGCATTTAGGTGCATGAGTATAGAATAAACTGACTAAATTTGTAGCCATGCAGCTTGCCTGAAAGATATGTTTTCACAGCAGCAATAATACTATACTTATGTGGTCTTTCTATGAAAAGCATCTCAAATAGACTGAAGTCAGGTAAACTCTTGGTACAAAATATGTATGTCAGTAACTATTCCTCTATCACTGAAACGTCATCTCAGCTGAAGGATGAAGAGTCTTTTGATGCTATACCAATGAGATAAGAGCTTTCATCTGTTTACCTGTGCAGGTAAACTGCAGTATAGAGAGAGAATGACCTTTTAGAACTGGAACAGGCCTCAGATACACAGCAGGATTTTATTTAAATGACAGGTAATCATGGACTGTTTTTTTTTTCCCCCTCAGCCTCCAAAACAGGAACTCCAAAACCTGATACAAATCCTGTGTACCTCAGTCTAACCCCTTATATGGATATCTTCAATTAAAACTGCAATCCACACTAAAGAAATCTAAAAGATTCCTTAGAATCAATTCATCAAATTACCAGTTGCATTATACTTACCGTTCCTAATGTCCTCCCTTCTGCTTTTCCCTGCTGCTGTAAAATATATAATCAGTCACTATCATCTGCACTGACTTTCAACAGATTGATATCTCATTTTATGACCCTATTTTTTTAAAACCAGGAGCTGCATGGAGGAGAAGCAGCACCAAGCAGCAAAGGCAGAGCCTCTGCTCTTCAAGGCAGTGGACATTTTCTCTTGCAGGTGGATGCAAGAGGGCAGGACAGGGCTGTCCTCCCATGCACTCTACCCCTTCCTTCACCCCCCTTACAAACACGGAGAGACAGGCCAAAAGTGGGCTTCATAGTTCTCACCGATACTGTGATGTCCTTCCTGGGGCCAGACGCTGTACATGGACATGCTGTATGGAAATGTCTTTAGGCCCAGAAGTCTGAAGGGAGGTCTCTTTCCTTAGTGACTCCATCTGGCTGGTCAGAGTGACATCAGATTAACCTCTAATGTATGTAGCAATTTGATGTAACTGACCCAAGGAAGACACTCCTCGAGATACACTTCCCCACAGAAATTAGCCAGAGGACCTTTGTGATGTTCTACCCCCATTGCAATGCCTACTGCAGCAATTCACTTCATTTTACATTTCTAATATAGAGAAAGAGGAATAGCACACGTAGAATACTAGATCTTTAATTTAATAGGCATCATAAGGGTATGTGTTTAAATCTCTGTATGCTGTGGTAGAGAGGCAAATTCAGTTAGTTTCCAGGAAACTTTTTGGTGCTATTCCTTCCCATATGGATCTATTCATAAGAATTTGTGTCACATCTTAAAATGCAGCTATTTTGAACTTTTGCAATCCATTTAAGAAATGCAATATAGTTAAAATATCCAGAGTTAACATTATGCACATCTTTTCCAGGCATCTACTCATTAAAGTGTAGAGTGACAACAGATTTAGATACTCTCTGTGTATGTGCAGACACATATATATCACTGACTTTAAGAAGGGTTATCTGAAGCAGGACTGAACAACTTTGCAAAACATAAATAGTGCAAGTAACCCTGTGCTAACAAGGTTAAGAAGAAAAACTAAGGGCAATGGTAATTGTATTTGTATGTTTTCTATTTTCTGCTATATCATATGCATGGTTCAAAAAATTTATCAGATGATAGTAATTACAGCTTGTAGACATATCATTGTGTTCCACTGAAAGCTGCTCTGTCAAGTACTTTCTTAGTCTGCTCAATTTTTTTTCTTTCTAGCAATATCTTGCGAGAACAAAATGCATGTGGGAAGAAGAGTGAGCTACCCTTGTAACACCAATCTAATTTTTAAAAGCTTAGCAGAGTGTCAGGTGGAAAAACAAATACAAGATTCAAACACTTGAAAGGTCATTAAACAAAATTAAGGCTCTCATACACACTTAAAGAATCATTTAGAATGATATAAACTGCAGTATCATCAGTCCAGTTTGAATTATGATGCTAATAACTTTGATAACTCAGCTTACCTGGTACCAGAATGTTCCTCTACTAAACAATACTGCTCCAAATCTCTGGACAAGTTTGATAAATGTTTTATTTACATGTTGATGTGTCAGCTCCTGCCTCCCTCGTACTTTGCCATGCAAATAAAACATTTATCAAACTCACAGAGGAGCTTGAATCATGCTTGTTTGCTAAGAATTTGTGCACTGTAGGTAAGTAGTGCTTTCTGAACCTTTGCCTGGTGTGTATTGTACGTGCTGCAGGACAGAATTATCTTTGCAGATCTGCATGCATGACAGCTACGATTGCTATTATTTTGCTCCTTCATGTGTGCTGCTATCCATGAGCCTGACTCTCTCTCACACTACACTTTTATACCACTCAGACAGGGAGTGAAAGAACTTAGCAGGTGGAGGAGGATATATTGCACCCTTTATACTGCCAGATTCATATAATGACAGGTTTGTACAAGTGAGAAAAGGCTTACTAACATTATTAATGACATAAACGAATGGATGGAAAACTCTTCCTTCCCTCTAAATACCCCTACCTTGAGATCTCCAGGAGTTTTGCAATTCATTTCAATATCACATGCAGTTTTAAATCCTATTCTGCCCACTAAAACTGGACAAAACAACTAAGAACTATATCAGAATGGGTGGTAGGGGCACTGGAATTACAATCAAAATAGGTAGATTTTACAGGATAATTTTCCTGCTTTGAGTCAAATACTCAATAGAAACTCCCTGGAATGTCGGTGCTCCCCGTGTGCTGGGCTGCTTGACCTGCTCCAGCAGTGCTGATTGCAGATGAACAACTGAGTGTTGGGCAATCCATAGACAAATATCTATGCCTTTTGTCTATTGTCTAGACTTTGTCAAAATGTTTAGCTGAAATAACAAAGAACATCTGGGAGAAAAGCAGTGCTGCTCGATACCTTATCATCTAGCAGGAGGGTGGCACTGAGGTCTGCTTTATTTTCTTTCTGTGAATAACCAGTTAACTCTTTGGTTTTGAGATCATTATCCCATTCTAAGGTCCTTTAAACTTTTATTAATCTACATCAGTAAACTGCAGCCATTTATCGAGTCCAGAATTAAATATAAAAATGAAAGCTCTGTCTTTAAATAGAACAAAATTAATCCTTGTAAGTAATCTAAGGCTGAACAGTGAATTGTGATATTGTTTGTGGCAAAGTAAGTCTGTAACAAGAGCTAGATTATACCTATAGCTAGGTCAAAAAAACAGCCGAGAATTAACCCAGCACACAGTTAAAAAGATGTGTCACCCAGAGGAAATCACATGGTCCAAATGAGAGCATGTGGAGGGTGGACTGCGGTCAGACGCTATGGACACCTTAAAGAATCCAAAATACTACAAGAAAAAGGACCTGATTAACAGCACAGTACAATGATTGGCATTTACAAAAAGATGGAAGAAGTCCTTTACATCGTCATGCAAGGATCTGCAAAGACTGTACAACATGGATAAGATGACAACAGTACGATTAGCCGAACAGATTTCTTTAAAGATTAAATGGCCAATGCTGCAACTGAGAGGGACAATTCCTGTGCAGATGGATAGATCTTTTATTGTTCAACAACGCACAGCTTGAAACACAGTYGCACAAAGAAAGGTATTGACAGTTTTAGAGACATTAGCACAGAGAGAAAAAAAATTCAGAAAATAGAAAGTTAATGGATAGACCTCAAGGTTCACAATGGTAACCTTATCCCTACAGGGGAGTATGTGAAATGAATGCATGAAAACAAAATAATAAATGAAAACTGACAAAATATGTAATAGCACCAGTGGGAAATATATCTATTATAGGGGTGAAAGCACATAAAGTCATTGCACTCCCTCAAGAAAATGCAGTCACTGGAAGGCTGCGGCTTAAAATAAATGAGGATGTTTCTGAGGCCATCTTCTTCCTAATAGTGAACGAATTCTCAGAAGACCACAAAAAGAGCAGTGAAAGATCAGCTGCACCATAATTTACACTCAGAGAATTTCCTGTGCCCTAAAACAAAGGTTAAAGGAAGATCTCATTGCTCAGGGAATCACCAATTAGAAGAGTTGATGAAATGGGCTGGTACTTGAAACAGGAGATAAAAGTCTTTTGCATCAGTTTGGAAAAATTAAACACAAATGTGAAAAATAAGTATTTTCCACTCCCATTTCTGTGGGAGAAATCTGTCCAATTTATCAAGTAAAGATGCCTCAGCTAGGTCCTCACAAGTGCTCTCAGAAACTCAGTGCTCAGGGAACACTTTAAACCATTTTCACACCTGCCTTTTGGGTTGCATTTCACAGATATGAGTTACCTCACTGAAGGACAGGACGCATTTATGATGCCATGGGACTGTAGTGCTCAACCTTCTTTGATTCTTTGAGATCCACAGGGACAATTAACAGACCAAGAGTCCATTTTGGTTTTTGTGCTCAGCTTCTCATGAAATAATAGATACAGTGGAGAGCCAAGATGTGTCAAACATGGCATAAGGTGAGAGAATAGATGTTATTAGGGCAAAAAAGCAGCAAAAGGAGTTCCTTAAAGAAGCTGACTGTGCCATCAGAAGAGGTTTTTTTTTACGGATAGTCAGACTTCAAATCTTCTGTTTTTGTAAACTGCCAACACCTGGGGCTCAGGACTGGGGTAGGAAAGGGTCCAGCAGAGGGCACTAAGATGCTCCGGGGATGAGCACATAACCTATGAGGGGAAACTGGATTTGATCAGCCTGGAGAAGTGAAAACTAAAGGAACACCTAGTTGTTTTCTTCCACGATGCAGAGAACTATCAAAGAGGTGGAGCCAGACTCTTCTCAGAGGTGCACGGAAAAAGGACAAGAAGCAAAGCACAGAAGTTACAGCAAGGAAAGTTCAGTCTTACTCTAAGTAAAACCTTTCTCTCAATGAGCATAGGTAAGCCCTGGAGCAGGTGCCCATTCACCAGCCCACTCAGCTGGACAAGGCCCTGAGCAACCAGATCTAAACTTAGAAATTAGCCTTGCTTTGAGCAGGAGGTTGGACTAGATGACCTCCAGACATTCCTTATAACCTATTTTTCTATGATTGTGATTATTTTCCAATTTTGTCTATGATTCTATGATTGCAGGTAGAATTAAACTGGCAAGCTGAAGAATTAAACTGGCAAGAGCCAAATTTTGGAACTTGAATACTACTAAGTGAAATCAAACCCCAATGTTACAAAATACTGCAAAGGGCTCCAGTGTAACAATATTTCATTTTATGATGCACCTGATAATCTTATTTCAAGATCATCTAGCTTGTAATAAAAACTGAATATACTAACATCTGACTTATGCAACTACAGTTTCATTAACAACTTTAGACAAATCTTAATGGGTAGGTTTGTAAATTTTGCTATGTTGTGTCAGTCTTAATGATACTGTTACAATAGAAATAGCATATCAAAGTAAGCCACAGATCATTATTGCTTATCTGTCCAGAGAGTACCCAGGATTCCTCACATTTTTGAAGCATTATTATTTCACTAAGTATGCTATCTCATAAAGCTCCCTAAATACAATGAGAGCTTGATTGATTGTGAGGGTCTTCTTTATTCACAATGAAACATTGTTATGATTGGAGGGGTGATTTCTATAGTATGCCCACAATTTTTGCATATAAATTCATAGATGGAATTCTTAAACTTCAGAGGAGGAAGATGCCTAGAAATGGTTTCATATGCTTTAGTAGGGTTATACTATTTTGACAGGATTTTCAACAGTTTCCCACTACTGTCCTGTAAAACAGGTGCTGCCCTGTTGATTTTAAATCCATGTTTCTGTATCCTTCTCCATTCAACTTGCTCCAGGTTCAGCAGAGTGTAATGGAAGGCAGGCTGACAATATTCCTATCTGCTTTGTCTTGGGCACGAACTATTTTTGCATCAGCTGAGGACAGAAGGCTGGAAAATGAGATTGTGTGCGCTGGGTTTTTCATAGCTGTTGCAGGACTGATTGTTCCAGACAGAGGGAATTTCAGTGTGAATATCACTCTATGTAAATGCTGATATATAGAGCCATTGCCTTTTTAGCACTAGCCACAAGCAAACATTTGTGAATTGTGACAGCCATATAATAGAGGGAGCACACTTCCACCTCCCCACAAACACAGATGTTGGGACCAGCTCTTTATTACACACAATTATCTACAGCAGAATGGTGAATGGGGTCCAGCTAGTGTCTATCATATAAATATTCAACCTTGGCTCTCATGTAGCAAAATGTGCCATTCTTTTGGTGCCCACAAGCATAACCCACCCATTCCGCTGCAGGGAAAAAATATGTACACAGTGATCTTGTTAATGTCACCAGTTCCTCCCCTGCTTTCCCCTTTCTTTCTTGTCCCTCATGAAAGCTGGAAGCTGTAGAGAAACTCCAATGGTTCATCCAGCTAACAGTGACATTCACGACTGGATAAATCGCATATATGTAACAGACCACAGTATAAAAAGCAGCTCTCACAAACAGCAAGAGGGATATTGTATGTTTTTTGTTTTGCTTCATTTAGAGGACTTCATTATTGGTCTCTGGGTCTCATTTTGCTCAAGAGCTAAGTAAATTGTTTCAGAACATTTACGTATTTCTTCTCTGCCGGGTCGAAACACACTGAACAAATTAATACATCAGCAGCATTTTTTTTTTTAACCTGTTATGTAATTAGCAAAAATCATGTGCTCTTGTTATTAAGAGTAAATCACTCTCTCCTTTTTATTCACCATCCAAGCTTTTAGTTCATCTGGCTTTTGCTTTCTTCAAATCAAAAATCCCTTGTCAGTAATTTTTTTTTTTTTTTTTTTTTTTACAATATAATTAAAATTAAAACCTCCACATGAAGTAAAGCCTGTAAATATCAGGCCAGTCTAAAGCCAGTAAGTGAAAGGAAAAATCTTTCTGGACTTCAGAAGCTCTGGCTTAGAATGTCCTTGGAGAAAATGGCTCATCAAAAACCTCCATTTTGCGCCACACGGAGGTGTCTGACAAGCTTCACAAAGGTACCTCAATAGGCACTAATTGACCAACTTGCCTGGGAAACATGGCCAGCCTCTTTCCATTCTTCTGTGTCACCTCCATAAGACCATTCATGTTTCTTTGAAGTGAAAGTAAGAATTTAGCTAAAAACAGTTGAGGATGCGTACTAAGCCTATTGTTGCCGAAACTGCAGGATGGTGTTTAAGCTGCCTCCTTACAGAAGCACAGAACAGGTTTCAACAGTAACACCCTATATTCATTGTTATTTCTTTGTCCTGATATAGTCTCCAGACTTACTTTCATTTCATAGTTTTTGTCTTTAAATGTAAGAGAGTGCTAGCCTTTTTTATACAGTAGCTGAATCTTCGCAATGTGTTTGTACCAGGGATGACTCTCTGTGAAAGTAGCATCTGAGCTTGTGTGTACTGGTTCAACAGAGCACAGCTGAGAAACAGCAACCACTTTTTCATATTTGTGACAATACTTGAACTTTTCAAGGTCATAGGCCTTATTTCTCCACCTTTTCAATAAAGCCTTAATAATAGAGATGCTTCAATAACTTGGGGATAAGTGAAACACAAGTAGGGACATGAATGAAATAAAAAGGTTGTTGCTCATAGGTCCACTCATTTCTGTCTTCATACAATGTCCCCAGGAGCACATTTCAAAATCATCTACTAGGAAAAAAGAACTTTTTGGCAAAGGCAAATGTGTATCAAAGCCATAAGCATAATCATAATAGCCACACTAAAACTAATAAAGGATTATTTAAGTTCTGGATCCATGAAGTAACTCAGAGTTTTAGCTTGTGCAGCCATCAGGGATTAAAAATGCAAGATTGTTGGCATTCTTAATCACTGACAACCATAGGAGTGCTGAAACACAAAGTGGCAATTAAACTTTCTTTATGAGTAACATATAGTTATACTACTCCAAAAAGACAAAAACTAAATAACTTTGGTCTGAGAGAACACTAGTAAGATGCATAAGAGAAAGAGGCTCAGCCATTAGGATCCAGCTGCTGATAGAATCCAAAGCGTTTGTTTTAAGGATGAAATATTTCATTGCTATTGTCAGTTTGAAACAAATGGTTGCTGATAGACTGGACAATGCAAGTAACACAATTCAGTATTGCATTGAAGTGGAACATCTCCAAAGAACAGGTAAGCACATTCATGACACTTTACCAGGACAGCCAGAAGAGAAACTTTCAGCAGATACACGCTGCATGTCACTGTTGACAGATCCATGAGAAGATGACCTATATAGCTGCTATATCTGCTAAAGGAAGCGTCAGGTGGAAAGAATAACCTTGACACTGCATAAACTGGAAATAATAAAAATAAAGTGTGAGTAAAAAAAATGTTCTGAGGTTGGTAGGTGTATTTTGCTTTTTTTTTTTATCGTCTCACTTAGAAGCAAAAGTCCCCAGCCAGTCTAAGGTGACAATGTAATTTACAGGTAGCAGTCAGGTATCATGTATAGTGACATCCCATAAATTTAACAAATTATTGTTCTTCCTGGGAAGTGTCTCAAGCCCTAGCATAGCATTAGTGGTGACAGGAAGCTTAACAGTCAGATGATCAGTTACAGTAGCCCATTTTTGAATTAGTGAAAAACCCCTCCTAGCCAGGAAAGATCAATAATGCCTTTTGGAAAACAAAACAAAACAAAACAAATTTCTGTGAGGACTAATGTGGGAGGCTACTCAAGTTCTTTCCTTCCTTAAGAAATGATTGCTTTGCCACTCCTGCTCCCCGAGAGCTGAGCTGGCCTGTGCACAGGAAGCCTGCGAGTGGGACAGACTCTACAGCTGATTATTCTTTGTCACCATGAGGTGCCAAGAGCATTTCTGAAAACAAGCATATAACACGTTTAAAAGGACTGTGGAAGAATCTCTGAGAACTTTAACCAAAGAAGCCAACACCTGTAATCTAGACTGAAATATGTGTCACCCTTGATCTGAAAATAGTAATGCTCCTGTTCCTCCTGTATGAACCAACCAAAACCACAGAGGTACCTGCAATGTTGTAACTAAGAATTCAAGGCAACAATTTTATGACAACAGGGGAAGGAGAACACCACAATACAATTTATTATAATATATATTTCTTCATAGTTATAAAATTTATTCCTCTTCTCCCACCACCTCTCTTAAGCAGAAACTAATCCTGTAGCAAACATATGGTGAAAAGAACTGTGGACCAAAGTCATCTGAAAACTAACTTTCTTCTACATTGCTTTTAGACTGACTCAGTTGCCCAATCAGGTTACCACCCGATCACACTGATGCTTGTGAACGTACAAGGAGACAGTATGAGGCTGGGAGTGAGAAACAAGGTTACAAGATCGCAGCCTCAATTTATACTCACTTCAGCAGATCATGAACTGGAGTGCATCTAGCCACTACAACAACTCATGCAGGATTTTCTTAAATTCTCCAGCATATGCTGACCAAGATTTGATGTTTTTCTAACAGTTGAGTCTAACCTGAATGAGAATCATTTACTGCATTTTGTACATGTAATCAAACTAGCTGGTAGCCCTTGTTGCCTTAATAACTGAACAAGTACACTGTAGTGAATTAACATGCTCAGGCTAGACTTCTGCTTGTAAAATATCAAGTTCCAGATTGTAGCTTTTGGGGGGCTATTTTATGCAATTTCATTTGATTTGTTTATTCAATCAATTCAAATTATTCAAATTTACTTTGCACATAATTTTTACTTTGACCAAACAGTTTACAGTTCCTATTTTGAACAGTTAGTCAGTATTATAAACAAGATAAATGATACTGTTTCAGTTCCTCAGTTGGATAAGTATAACTTTAGTCAGAAGGAAGGTTTAAGTTTGAAGTGTCTCAGTTTATGACTAAGTAGAAAGACTAATTTGATTAGTGACTCTGAAAGCAGCCTCCTGTATCACTCATGTTTCACTGGTAGACTCATGCAACCCGAAACTTCCTGTATTCTGAGAGATTTACTGTCTTAATGCAAAGCTTAAATGTAATTTTCTCTCATTTATCTTGACACAGTAATTATGTGCACATGGACAGTTCTGAGGTGAAAAGGAGAACAGTGACACCGCCTTATTTAATTGTAGTATGGCAAGGTGCTAACAAAGTATTCCTTGAACCTACCCTCCCTGTTACTTGAAGCCATATTCTTTTTCTCATCCCTTAATACCATGCAAGAATGGTGTTTATTAGCTTGAAGTTGCTGTAAGTGCCTTTTTTTGTCATGCAAATGGCTACATGACCATGTATATGCTGATCCTTGACCAGTTTCAAATAGGTTTGTGGTATCCTGTTTTCCTGTTGTATAAAATACAGTGCTTTCACATGAACATGAGAACTTGAGAATCACCAATTTAGCATTCATGAGTAGAATCCAGCTGCTTGACAGTTTTCAGGAGAAAGAAAAGCTCTGCAAGAAGAGATAAATTGAACTTGTGTTCAAAATCAAGGGAATATGCACAAAAAGGAGATTGTGAACATTATTTGATTATTATTTTGTAGTATTTTTACTGAGAACTAGATGGAGACATCAAACTGGTTGAAAATAGCCTACTGAACAGATATTATTTTAGCAACAATTTTTAATCAATACCAGCATCAACGCTAATTACAATAAAACCACCGGCTAGAAGATCTTCACAGCAGTATTGATCTTTGAGTTCTCATACTATGATGCAACACCTTTGAGAAGTAGAATCTCCATAGAAAGGAACTTAGGAAAGTGTATGTAGAAATCATTTAACTAGACCTGTTGTTTCACGTGTAGGAAGAGGAGATAAACCTGACATCACATTGTCATAGGGTTAGTTTCCTTTTCCCTAAGAAGAAAAATTAGCAATGATCAAAGCAGTATTTCCAAAAGCAGCAAGAACACTGAGACACATTTCTTAAAATTCCAAACAAAAACACCTAGAATGGGATAATCTGTTATGAAATAACATGCTGTTTCCCAAATTTCTAGGTGCTAAGCCATTACATGAACAGAAAGTTCGGGAGCAAAAATATTGTACCCTAAACCTAGTCCTCATTTTTAAATGGGTATGGCCAGGCATATCTTCACCTTTTGAAGAATGCTGAATGCTGAGATACCTGTTGTACCAGGATTGTGTGCTGAGATAATGCATCTCTCAGAGACGAACTGAACTCCCTGTCTCTTGATTAGAACAAGACTTACAAAGTCAGGAATTCTAGTGTTTAATACAAGCTGAGTTGCTAAATAGATCAAGAAAGCCTGATCTAGAGAGTGTCCTTTGGGCCTCAGTTTTTCCATTTCCAAAATATAAAAAGCATCTATAAGCTGGTTGAAATACTGCTGGTGAGAGCCAGTGTCCTATCAGAAAAACTTCAGTTACATTGAAATTAAAACATTTCACAAGAACATGTCCAATTTAATTACATTTTGGGGGAGAAGTGTCAAAACAAATCATTTCTACTTGCTTGTTTCAATAATGTGGAAATGTTCTATTCAGATAGCGTTGAAGCATTTTGTTTAGATACAGTGGAAATGCTTTAACTTTTGTAATATTAGTGCTAATATAGGAATATACACATATTACATTAAATAATTTCCTACTTTACAGGAAAAGCTTTCACATTTTTGAACACAATGTTTTAATGCTTCTGAGTCAAATTCTTTCAAAAATTTATTTCCAGGCAGAATTTCAACACTCCACCGAAAATAAGCACAAATTAATTTTGCAAGATCAACTTCACAAAGGCTGAGAGTCATTTTCCATCTTGTTTTGGCATCAGGTGACATTCATAAAAATGCCACTTAGCTTAAGTAGTAAACCACTAAAGCAGTGCTTTGAGATCCTCTTATATAAAATGCTCTAAAATGGCAAAGCTGATGAAATATATTTGCATCTTAAGGAATATCTATCACAGAATCACAGAATCGCTGAGGTTGGAAGGGACCTCTGGAGATCATCTAGTCCAACCCCCCTGCTCAAGCAGGGTCACCTAGAGCACATTGCACAGGATTGCATCCAGGCGGGTTTTGAATATCTCCAGAGAAGGAGACTCCACCACCTCTCTGGGCAACCTGTTCCAGTGCTCTGTCACCCTCACAGTGAAAAAGTTTTTCCTCATGTTCAGATGGAACTTCCTGTGTTTCAGTTTGTGCCCGTTGCCTCGCGTCCTGTCACTGGGCACCACTGAAAAGAGTCTGGCTCCATCCTCTCGACACCCCGCCTTCAGATTTTCTCCATAAAAACCAAAATCCTAAAGAGATTCTGCTAAACAATGAATGAATCCTTATTTTAAAGCAATGCTTGTACAGCAAAACAGCCCTTCCTGAGATGAAGTGAGCTCCAACCAAAACTTTCCCATCATCCTCTCTTTTTCCATCTATGCAAATTTTCTGGTGTCTAACAAGAGTTAAGCTTTCACTGATATTTCTTCAGTAGAGACAATAAAGAGTCTCTGTATTCCAATGCTTTTGTTCTTTTCCTGCATAAAATGCCTGGGATCTTATTGTCTTTGAGAACTTTCCTCAGTTTTCTTACATACTTGAGAATGGTCAAAAGCATTCAAAGGTTATTAAGTGAGTCATGAAAAACTGGACAGGCAGAAAACTTTGCCTGAACTTAATTTCCTCAGCAGTCCATGACACAGAAGAAAAGGCCACAGGGATGTCCACGTTCTGCTGCACGCAGATAAACAGATCTGGCATATGGCATGGTAGCCAGACATGAACCAGCTTGTCTCTGAGAATCGCATAAGTGCATTAGTGTGGCATGGGACCCAATTTAGTAGAGTCGATTTAAGTAGCAAAGCTTGTTATCATAACACAGTACCCTACCAAAGTGACTGTACAGCTTCTGGACTTGGTCCTTACTTTGTGACCCAGTTTTGCAGAACAATGGCACAAATATTCTCACCTGTTGGCCCAACCTGTCAGAACAATATGCCATTTTGAGGGAGCTATGGCTACCTAACATTGATATGTGACAAAAATGGATAAAGAGATGGTATTTTCTAGGCAAAAAGATCCTTGTTCAGGAGAACCATCTGTCACTGAGGCAAGAAGAATTTCCTTTTGTCTGACAGATTTTGGCAACAGCTTCTTAAAGCCAGGCAGTGGTAAGCGTGAATCGAGCTGTTGATGAATGAGATAGTTCAATGAAGCTATCAGTCCTGAGTGTTTAAACAAGCAACAAGACATTTCAGTGAATTAAACAGAATGACAGATACTCCGAATAAAACATCCTAATGATACTATGGAGAGCAAAGTATGCTTTCAACCCCATTGGAAATCGAAACAGATGTGAGAAGAAAATGATTTCTAAATGTCAACAAATTTATCACAATGTTTTCTAGATTTTTCACATGAATAACTTGGTCTGAGAGGGTACCTGATGATGCAGGGGGGATTTTATTAGGATATTCAAAATTATGAAGGAAACCAATAGAAACTTGTTCAGGAAAATTACAGAGAAACTGATCACTCCTCTCATTTTTCATATGTCAAAGAAAAGTCGTCATCATATTGTAGCTAAAGTGAAAGAAATCTAGAACCAACCAAAGGAAGTATTTCTTTACAAATCAGACAAATCTATCTAGTCTGTTGAAAAAATGGTCATGAAGACAAAATTTAGATTGCCTGTTAGAAGGGCTAAACTCATGTTATGAATATTAATTGTGTTTGTGAATATGATCACTAACAATGATGAGGGGTAACCAAACCATGTACATATATCAGAGACAGCGTAAAGTGATCAAAACATGTCACATTGCATTAGCGATGATTTCATGAATAGAAGCTACCCCATGAGTTCACAGTTATTTAATTTTACTAGGCAGTTGAGACTTTTACATGCCAGATGAAACTAATTTGCAGTTTCATAGGCAGACTACCAGTCTTAGGTATTCTTCCTTACACATAAAATCCTTTATCTTCAAGCAAGCCCCAGCACTGCCAATGGTTTGATGATTTTAACGGTGTGAATAAGTGGCTCTCCACTTCTAAGCTTATAATGGCACCAACCCAGCATGTTTAAATCAAAATTTTCTTTGAGTTGAAGAAAGTTTACAACTGGATTTTGGTTTGGTTCTATCGTTATTAGGGACTCAGTTCAGGATCTGGAAAGACACCTATTTAAAGGTTTTCAGACATGTGCTTAGCATCTGGGTCATCTGTACATGTAACTGAGGCAAGCCCTAGCCTTCAGGTCCCTTCTGTAGCAGCATCTGCTCTGTCTGGGTATCTTTGTCTTAGCTCTTGTGGTGGGCATCTTTACTTCCGCCAGATTTTGCCTGCTAATACCTCCTCCCACCCCCTTCCTCCCCCCTTACCCCCCCACCCCCCGTTTCTTTCATGGGGAATTCTTTCTTTTGGACAAGCTAATTTCGTCATTTTTTATTTTCCTATTCTTCTCCCAAAAGAGTAAATGCCATACTAATTCAGTATCCTAATTTCAACATGGTCAGAAGCGTGCAAAAGAGGTTTGAGATGCTTGTATTGTAAGTCGAAGTAGATGACTGTTTGACACAGATATTAAGGCTCCTCCAAACATCATACAGGTTAAAAAAAATGATATAAATCCTAAATTATGCATTTTGTATTTTTCAAATGGGATAACATTTACTGCTAAGGCTCACAACCCTTTGTTATTCACCAAAAACACTGATTTTATTTTTAGTTCCAGTACCTAATTAGTTCTATGTCACATGAAAAAATATTTATTTTTACTAAACTGAATCCACCACATTCAGCTGCCTTGACTGGTCCCTTGCTCATTTCTTGTACAGGAGAAACAGACACTTCCAATCTCCCTTTATCCCCAAAATTTCCTATTTCTTCCTATTCCAGAAAAGAACAGATCCTTTTCTGCTTCAAAGTAAAGCCTTCATTTCATTTTTTCAGTGTTTTTCATCCCTCATCAGTCCTTCATGATGTCTGCCTTCCTCTCCCTGTATTTTTCATATTCCTTTCTCCATCTCTCCTCTTCCCCTCACAAGGACATAATTGTTTATTCCTCTTTTTCTCTTCCTCACTGCCCCTTGTATTTGGTGACAAAGTGAAACCTGAGTGACAGACTTCTAAATCTTCACATGAACAATTTTATGGAATTTTCAAGATGTATATATTTGAGTGTCAAGCAAGGAGAGACTGATGTTTAAAGAAAGCAGAAACTAACGCCCCCAGCAGAATATACTGCAGCCCCTCAAAAAACATATAGATGTCTGTTCTATCTGCAGTTCTTTAAAATAGAGGTAGTCATCCATTTAAAGGGACACCGAAAAGAGTAAACTCACAGCCAAATACCAGTCCTCAGTCCAAACGAATATAACAGCTTCAAAATTGCTTTCAAATATATCTAATGCTTCTATATTTTGGTTGCTTGTTGCTCTATAGAGAAAAATAATTTAAAAAAATGTGTGAAAAGTAAAACTAACAGAGTTAATTTAGGCATGTTTAATCAAATATATCCCACATTAATAAGGTGTTGTGAAGAGCAGGGCTCGCTTTCTACAAGAAAAGATCCTGAATCCCAAAAATATTTGAATAGATCAGGTCTCTTGTTTTATATATGGTCGTGTATGCATAACTGTAGAATAGTTAATTCTATAGAGAAGGAAGAAATGATATTTACTGGCTTTTCCCCTCTCAGCCACTCTAATTGGCCTTAGCAATTGCACCCAGCATCACTGCAAAGAGCATCTCCTCATTACTGGGCAGAGCAATTCCAACAGCTCTTTCACTGCCATTATTGCTTTGCTCCTTTGATGAATTCTAGGTCAGAAATAGGCATTTCCATGCACACGGCACAAAGCTGCTAACATTTCTTTCATAGCACAAACCCCCAGCTGACCACAAGCAGGGAACAGTAATTCCAAGGAGATGAAAGCCAACCTAAAGTGTATTTCCTCAGCTGGCAAGATAAAAAGTGGAGGGGAGCATGACCTGATCCGTGCTTGGGTTTGCTTTGTTCTTTCACTCTGAATTATCCCAGGTCTCCTTTGGCTTATATATTTTTTTGAATGCAACTTTCTTTTGGCAGCTGACAAGAAAGCTTTTGGAGCTTGCTTAGCCTTTAGGCATGTCTGTTTATCTTGGGGGAAAGAGAAGGAAGATTTGGGAGATGGGGAGGAGGTTTCCCTTTAAAATTGCATCCCATATGAATCAATGGATCAACACACACGGAACACTCAGCCTTCAAACTACTCCATGAGACAGACAGGGCTTGGCTGCTGAAAGCCAGATCTGCAAGGTAAATTAACAACATGAACCCTAATAATGGCCTTCACTGACCACCACATAGATAAGCTATATCAACAGAGTCACATTTGAGTATAAGTAAAACATGCCTATGGCAGCAGAAAGCCCAGGACAGCAAAACAGCTCTTGTAAGAAAAGCCATGGCCCATGTAGGGGAAGAAGTAGGGGAGAGACCCGGTCATGGTAGGCGGAGCACTGCTGCCGGAAAAGAAGGCGGGGCTTTACAGCATTATAAAAGAGCAGGACACGCTTCATTAAACGCCATTTTGCCACTCCTCATATTGGTGTCTGTGTGGTGATGGTCCGGGGCCTGGGGAGAAGGCCCCGTGCCTCCTCGGTAAGAACGAGAAC
>NW_020447416.1:50395-116725 GCF_003343035.1 Apteryx rowi | reverse complement strand
TGGACCCGTGCTCCCTACCTCATTCTTTCCTCTACTCCTCTCTGCCTCTCCTCATCGTTCATAATGTCTCGTCCCCCACACCTCTGTCTTCCTTTCGTCTAAACTTTCTCCTCCGACACCGTTCTCTCCTCTCATCCGATCTCTTCTCCTGGTTGCTGCCCCTGCCCAAAGCAAAGGCTCCACAGGCCACACGCACCGCTTCTCTTTCCATGCCAGCAGCACTGCCCTCCTGCACAAACTGCCTCGTCTACCCCTTTGGAAGGACACAAGACAGACAGCTCTGCCAGGCAGCTCAAAGCAAAGTTAACACGACCACCAGAACTTCCATGCAGTTTGGACATACGTGCCACGTAAGAGTTTCATTGTCTCCGCAGCCAGATGCTGGGGCCTAAACACAGGCAGCTGCTGCCGTTTTAGGCATCACAGAGCAACCAACCTCCCAGGCAAAGCAGGCAGATGTGACATAAGATCTACAGGAGACCCATGCCCTTCTGAGGGAGCAGCAGGAGCCCACACAGGGTAACCCGGGGCATCTCAACGGGCACCAGGCTCCGGTGCTTCGTACCCGAACCCCTTGCCTGGCTTCCCATGTGCTCTGCCATTACCTTAATCTCCAGTCGTGGCAAAGGTCATGAATTCCCCTCTGGCTCAGCGGTTGATTTCTCAGGTGGGCACAATGCCTCCTGCAACCACCTCACCGAAATACTGTGGGGCTTAGTCCAAGCAAGAGAACGCCCAAGTGAAAAGCAAGTTCTCAAGACCTGGATGCTGGAAAAAGCAGCATCCAAGTGCAGAAAAGTGCTGCACTCAGCACCTTTGTGTCCGCTGTGTGCAACAAATCGGTGCTTTCCAACTCCAGCAACAGAAAACAATCTTACAAAGCTAACCCGCAAAGTCCCAAGCCAACAGATTAAATGCCGGCCTCTAGAAAATAAAAACACACAAAGCAGTTTGATCCCTTAAGAACAAGGCGTATTTCCAGCACCAGCCTGACTGTCCAATGCACCTTGTTGCAGTCCTGCAGTACAGCACCACGTCACCAGGTTTCCCCTCTTGGCTGCCGTCTGAGCAACGTAAGCTTCCAAGTAGTTGTGACTTTGCCACAGCAATAAAACAGCTTAAACGAGGAAAACTCTTAGCAAGCCAGTTGTGAAAACTGGCTGAGTAATTCCTTCGCTCAAAGATACAAGCAAATTCAAGAAGTCGTGGGGGCAGTAACAGGAACAGGAGCAGAAGGAAAGGGAAGTGAGTGAGAGAGGCACCGGGCATAGGAAGCCTGAAGAAAACRGCAGGAAGAAATAAGTAGCTTGAAGGAGGAAAGGAACAAAACCAAAGATACAAGATCCAGACAAAATACATACAAGCAGGAGGAGCGCTCACACTTTTGAAGAAAAGGCATCACATTTACAAAAAAGAGGCCCCTTCACAAAAACCAGCTTTTATTGCTCCTCTCTGCATTAGCTCGTGCAAGTTACGGGTTAATGGAAACCTTCTCTCAGTGTCTGTGGAAGTGGCATAAAAAGCCCATCAGCTAAGGGCCGTGCTGAGGTTAGTTCAAACACGTAGCTGAACAGCTACAACTTATTCTTGGGGCTTCTCCACGCGAGAGATTCAGCCATTGTTTTCCTAAATTCCAAATCAACCCTAACGTCTGGTAGGCATCGCTAATGTTGATCAAGTAACCGTGCAGCAGACAGCCCAGAGACAGGGACTGCACTGAGATGCTTGTCGTGCAAGAAAACCAATAAACAATAAACAATAAAGGGAAGGGTAGGTGGTTTTGATCATATTCAAAAGGAGGCCAGAGTACACATAAGAGACCKCTAAAGACTGCTCTGTTTTAGAACCTGCTGGATTATATAGTTAAAGGCTTAAGAATCATCTTTTGTATTTGCCTGATCAGAAAAAATCACAGCTCTGTAAGTCAGTGTAATTAACACGCCCTTCCGCAATATTTAGCAAAATGATTTGCTCCATGCAGACTGATAACCACGTAGGAGATGCATTAACAGGGCTGGGAAGCTTTTCCCGTGTTTCTTTTAATCCGCTTTACAGAGAAAATGATTCACTGCAGCGTCATTTTCATACGGCATGGAACTGAGAGTCAAATAAAGAAACTCAAGAAAAATCAGTGTTCCTCCTTTCCCTAGGTAAAAGAAAAATATTTCGGTATCTATTACACAAGCCTACAAACAGAAGAGAGAAGATGTATGACCAAGGGGCTCCACATCCAATGTGGAAAACAGGCACAGCCAGATGCAGAGTGGTCAGTGAGAAATCAGTCCTCACAAAGGGACTCCTCTGGCAAAGCATACAAGCGCTTCTTTAAATTACTCACGAGTGTTCCTGTTATTTCACCACAGTGAAATCGGGATTACGTGTGTTTCAGTGCTGGACTGAGCTCTAAAGGAGTAGAGATAAAAAACAGCTTTGAAGGAAGGACAGTCCTAGTATGCCTACGTGAGCGTTTGCATGATGGGTGTGGAAGGAAATAAGCATTCCCGGTATGCCGGTATGCTTGGCCTGCTAAACGGAAACTAAAGCTGCCCCTGGAAGACGGTACGTACGTGGGGCAAAGCTTTGTTACTCGGTGCCTAGCATAATCCTGCTTCGCTGTCATCAATGATTATAGATGCTCTTCTCAATTTTATTAGGAAAAAACAAACCCTAAAAACCATTTCTGACTGCTGCGACCCCTGTAAAGTGTACAGCTCTTCCATGTCTTTGAAAACCACCTGGGTGAGCACAAACTTGAAAATCCGCAATGCAAAGTGTGGCCATCAACAAACTGCTCCGACCTCCAACACGCTTGTTCTGCAATGCAGGGCCAGGAGACACTAGAAAAATTATTTGTCTTGTGATTTTGGACAACAGGTTTCCCCATCCGAAGCTTTGCCAAAATGAAGGCACAGTAAAACTCTCCCTCGCACACAGCAGCGACACCGCAAGGGATTCAAACRGGTGCAGTTCTTGCAGCACTTTTTCACACTGCGTGCCCCAGGGTGAGGTTGCTTTCGGGGCTGTTTATGTGGCCTGCCTCAAACTTGACCTGCCCACACGACTACTTTTCTTGCCTGGCAGAGGGAGCAATTTTACATCGGACAAACTTCATTTGAGTCATGAAAGTTTCACGGAGGTAGATGGTGGCTGCTGACCTGGAAGGGACAGAATACTGTTGCACAAAGGCAGCAAGAATACCATACCTACATACGCAATAGCGAAAAGCTCTTGCTCAGCAGCACCGTTAGCGGATGGATACTTAATAACCTGAGTCCCTGTTCGGAGGAATTGGTGTAAACTTGCATTCCACAGCATACCACTGCACACTGAACTCCAAATACGCAATAAAGAAAGAGGAAAACTGAGTTGCCCTAATTACATGAGAACAAGGTGGAAGTCTACCTACTTTTCCTCCCCAAAGTTGAAGGCCAGTTGTGTCTTTTACCTGATTGCTCAGAGTGACTCTTTGTGTCCGACTCGAGAGCTTGGGCCGAAGCAGAGCACAGGACAGATGCTACACGTTCCTCAATTTGGAGCTCGGGAATCCCCCTCCAAACTCCCAGCTCGTACTTGCTAAGAAACTAATCTTGACCCTTAGAGGCTCAGCCCACGGAAACTTCCTTATCTGAACTAGCATTCAGGAACAGAAGGTATCAGGCACCTCCTACACAAAGCGACGGGAAGGGTTGTCCACTTCAGGCAGAGCATGTCACAAACCAAAGCATGTCAAAGAGAAGGGAAGTTGCATCTAAATTCCTCACCAGATAAGAGAGGCTTATGAGAGCACTCTGGGAGCACAYGAAGACAGAGTCTTAAATCAAGAATGCTGCCTGGGTATCCTTATCCCAGGCTATGCCCACTGCAGGAAACAAGACATAGTCATATCATATGATGATGACATGTAGGCTAAAAAGCCAGCAGGGCTGTGGAGAACGTGCATGGCTTTAATCAGGTGATAAGTTCTGTTCATCACTGTGTCTGACTGTAACCTTAATGAATACTAAGTGTAATGTCATTCCCTTGCAAATAAACAGTTTCAGGACCTTTCACTTAAATACATGCTGTAGCATAGAARTAAGTTTATTTTATTAATATATTTCCGTATCCATTTATAAAAAGAAACACTAACATCATGGGAAACAAATTCTTGCAATTTTGAATTTTGTTTTCCACTGAAAATGCAGGAAGGGGTATCACCATGTAATTATTTCTTACTTCATAATAAATTAGCAAGGTACAGTGACCATGGAAACATATGGAGCAGTCTATTGCTTTTATAATTTTAGCTCCTAATACAGCAGTACGGTGATAGTTGTCCTGATCTGAATTAGCTTACTGTCTTGTTTTCTTGATTTGTCTTTGAATGTCGTGGTAAGTGATGTTATGATTTCACGGTTTGTTGATCCCAAACAGTAATGCCAGGGGATAAATAGAAGACATTCATCACCTGTCTGCCTTTATTACTGTGGGCAGTTTCTAACAATGTTCTTTGGACATGCTGTTATATTTAAGCCCACATTTCTCCAAAAGAGAATGCATTTTAAATTAAAGGATTTGCTTATATTTTTGGTAAATGAAGGTCACTGCCCTTCCTGCTCATGTGCAGTGGAGTTCTTACCTTGAGCTTTCTGAAGAGAAAAAGGGTTGTATTTCTGCCTAATATTGTAAATCTCTGGGATACACTGCCTGTGACTTTGGCAATTAAAGAAAACAATTACTTTGTTAGGCCAGTCATGACTCACTTTAATAAATAGAAAAAGGATATTAATCAAAAAGAGGCTCTTTGTACATGTGCTTAAAACAAAGAAACAAAAAATCCCACCAGAACCTGAATAGCACTTCTGAGAACAGGGAAAGAAAATATGTAATCTTACAAAAAACTTAATGCTGGAGAATGACTCTTTGCTTTGGMAAGAGTGAGCCACTTACTGGGAGACTATGGTTAAGAGAAAAGTTGGGGGGTTGTGAAAGAGGACTGATAGCAAATATCCTGGAATCTAAGAGAGAGAGAGGATGGCTGTGTGAAAAGGCTGAGCGGTCAGGTTGAGGGGCCTGGGTTTGTGTGGGTGTTTGTTTCATACAGCTGAATGCAAGATGGAAAAACACTATGAATACAGATACTCATATAAGACTTGCAGTAGTCCCAGAAAACTTACGTATATTTAGAGTAATGTGTCCCAATGGACCATCTTGAAATGGGAGCAGATGTGGGATGCAGACCAGACACAGTCCTCACCACCAGCAGGGCATTCCCGTTTTCCTCTCTTCTTTTCCTTTCTGTGTGTGCTGCCCATGTGTAGTGTAGGTGGCACTCCAAACTTGAATCTTGGTCACTTGGGACGTAGCTCTTATGACTTGCATTCCTGGATGGCAAAACCGTCCCCTGCCAACAGCTGTAGGATGGGTAGTGCTCCAGAAATGGTCTGTGGTAATTGCCTTGCTCTGCACATTCTCTTCAACTGCACTTGCACCATCTGTTTTTTGCTCCAGTACCATGGTTTCTTTACCAGTTTTGAGCCTATGTGTTTTCCACTCTATATTCCTTCACTGCATCTTTACAATGCAATGTACTGCTTTCCTCCAGCTACCTGAAACAACCCTGTCTCCATTTACTAAACTATTCTGAGAGAAGTGTCATCTACTGGTTTCAGAGCTGCTTCATTTGCCTTTAATTCAGACAGGGCTGCTCTTTGTCTATCACAACCGTTTGCTTGCCCCTGCCTGCAGCTCGGCAGAGTTTGCACCAAGATGTACCATTACTGTTCTGTCTTRAAAACATTTCTTTTTTGCTGTGACTGTTCAATTTTCTCTGTGTACCATGTTGAGCTCAGTCCAAAAGCTCTTTTTGCTCCTACCTGCAAATATGATAGGCCAGATTCTGTCATGCTGCTTTAAATCTGGAGCCACACTGAGGACTTAGCCAGTGTAACACCAGTCTTAGGTACACTGTCACCTTCTTCTTCAGAAGTGCTTGTGTTGCTCTTATCAGTGCAGCTTGTTTGATGGGAGTTACTGGAACTTTCACCTGGATGTGCTCTGGGGAACTTAAATGACCGTGTTTAAATGAATGGTGAATGGACTGTTCTCAATCTCTTGGCCTTTGTGGCGCTATTTCAACAGGGACAATGATGGAAGGTTCCTCAGGCAGTTCACCAATGCAGCCTGCACAGCTGAATTCTGATCTTCTAATCTCTGTCCTCCCGTTGGAGGCTATGGTTACTCCCAAGGTGGAGTAATGGGAGCAATGGGAGCGCCAGCCAGTTCAGTGTCAATCTGCTTTGGTGTCCTGTGATAAGACAAAGTAATAGCAAAATAATTGGATTTTGCTGCTGGCATCCAGTGAGACAGTTTTTGTGCCAAACTCCTAATCCCTTCCTGCAGCAGGGCTTGGCCCTCTCAGGCCATGTTGCAGTTTTGTGGACCCTCAGAGATGTTGCTTCTAAAGCTGGCTAATTGACTTTAAAATGCATTTTAAAGGCCTATTTTGAGGCTGATCACCTCCAGCTGTAGAGATGACTGGAAAAACAAGGACTGTCAGTTATTTCTTAGCATCCTTTTTGTTTTTTGACTGGGTAAGAGAGTTTCCCAAAAGGCTATCTGGGCAAATTAAATACCAGTATTTCAAGATGTCTATTTGATGCAAGTGCACTTCTGTTAGTGAGTTGAACTAGAAACATATGGTATTAGATAAAACACATAATCTTGGCAAGTTCTAGGAGACAGTGACAGTTAACACTCTGTAAAGAATTAGTTCCTGCAGACATGTTGAAAAAGAGACTTTATGTGATGCTGGAAGAAAGACTTTAGGCCTGTGAAAACTTGAGGAAGTTTGGGCTAGTTACATGTATCACTCTCTAAGTTATTGATCCTATGTGGCAGATCCGTTTTCCCAGGAAACTTTTTCTCTTGAGCTATGAAAATGTTTACTGATTGGGGACAAACCTGTAATTCTCTCTAAAGTGCTTGGGATGTCTAGTCTTGGCTAGTTTATAATGCCATGTATATCTAGACCTCCTGTCATACAGTCTAGTAAGTCAGTCACACAGAAGACAATTCCAACAGCAAGTCATGAAAACATGCCCATGTTGCAAAATCTGTCCCTACTAACCTTGTTGATCAGCACCTGTGACCTTCTTGACCTCACTGCATGGTATCTGGTCTTTGTCAGTGATGATGATTTCCTCCTACCCCTGTCAAGCAGAAAAGTCTAGGAAATTGTGTTACTCTGAAAAAGCCTTGGTAGGAAAGGGTGGTTTTCCAAGACAGCTGTTCAGACACAGCAGAGGCTGGCAGGCTGAGGGATGTGTGGGGAAGGACTGAGGCTGCCTGTAAAACTCAGGTGGGACAGGTCTAAAGATGAGCTGTCTGCGTAACTGCCTGTACTATCACCATCAGCAGTGTCCAAGGGCAGCTGGAGAAGGAAGTCTTTGCATGAAACTCATGATGGCCAGGACAGTTATTGGAGCTCCAAGGTGTGACTGTCTTACCAGCCATTATTCTTCTGCAAAGGCTTTGCTAAGTGTAGTGCTTATTGTGCACAAAAGAACTTAAAAGTAATGCTTTAAAAACAAGAAGATTAACACAGTGTTCCTTAGACTCTATGGTTTAATTTAATCATCATTTTATAATAAGGAATTTTAAATAAAGATTTTTTGTTGGTAAATCATACTGTAGCATGGGGATCCCTCTCCAGAAGCTGATTCTTTTGTCTTGATCTTGCAGAGGTGGATCTATCAGAAAACAATGTTTTTCAGTAATTTAATTGCCTTTTCCATGGATTTGGCATTCTGGGACAGAAACAGATACTCCAGTGTCTATATTGGGAAGGTTCTGATTTTTTTTTTTCCCCTGCCCTGGTTCATACAGCTCTAAAACATGTATAACCCCCTGAAGATGATGGAATCATAGCAGCATAAACACCCTAAAGTTACTGCTAACTGAAAGCTAGCATCTCTCAGGCTTACCAGAGAAAAACTTTTTTCCAAATAGTACTCATCACTTATAGTTTTGGGGCCAGTTGAGACTGTCAGTGCTCTGATTTGCATGGAAAAGCAGATTTTCCTAATAAGAACAATGCAAAATTTCATAATCCTTATAAAAAGTCATATTTTGCTGCCACCTTGGCTCAGAAAAAAAGCCCACCTAGTTCAAGATTTTGGCTTTGCCAATGGCCCATAGAGGTTGCTTCCAGGGAGAGTATAAAAATAGGTCATGACCTTTCCCCATTACACTTGCCATGCTTCCAGTATATAACTCTGGTTTGGCAGAGGGCCAGGACTTGGTTGCTATTGCTCATGGCAACTTTGCACACTCCAGGCTTTGGCATCTCACTTGCTAAGTAACAGGAGATGCTCCCAGGAACATTTTAGGTAGTCAAATGGGCCTGAAGCTGTAACTTAGGGGAGGGACCTGTTAGTCTGGGGAAGCRGTTGTTTGTGTCTTTGGAGATCTTAAACTAGGCAGTTTCTGTTCTTACTAGCGAAGACGCAAGAACAAGCAAATTGCATGTGTCATGATTATGTTTATGCAGTTTAAACTCCTGTGGAGCTGGCCTGGATGGCCCTTTTTTTTTGGCAGATCTGTGCATGTTTACATCCAGGTGCTTTCCTTCTCCAATGTAAACAAACCAGCTACAACTCCTGTAGTATTTCAGCAGGGATGTGTGAGCAGGTAGCCTTGCCTTCCACAGCTTAAAGCCACATGTGTTATTCAAAATGCAACGTCCAATCTGAGATAGCTTCTGCAGCCTCAGGAAACCCTACAGCAACACAATAACATGGGGTGAAGGGCCAAAATCTGGGGAGGCTTTTCTGATGGAAGCCTCTCTACTGGTCTACAAAGCTTCCAGGCTGGGAGGCTGTGGAGTAGAAGAGGGTGCTTTGCCCACACAGGATTTTTCCACATATGCAGAAGATACATGCTCAGCCTATTGTGTCAGGAAAAGCATTCTTGGACTTAACAGTATTTTCAGTATATAGTTAGTTCCCTTGGTACTAAATGGATGGAGCCACAGCACCATCAACCTCTGGTTAATTGCTGGTGATCCTTAAAAACGCTAAATAATCCCTTGCTTCACATGTGTTTAAAAAAGGATCTTTTTCTCCCCCAGATCCTCCAAATTAAAGGTTTTTTCTTGCAATCTCAGCCTTGTGCTCCTGAAAGATAATGTATATATATTACTGGAACAAGAGATTAATTCCTGCCGAAACTACAGCTGAGTCATTATTGAAGATAACATAAATCATCAGTTCATCTGTTTTTGTTTTTCTTGCAATAGCTGGAGAAACTCAAAATTCTACAGGTGAGGCAAGGATGGGGTGAAACAAGAATGAAAGAGACAAATTATTTATTTTGATCACACTAGGAACACTATTCACAGAACATCATAACAGGGTGATTACATAATAGGGACAGGGTGATTTAAAAAAGCAAAGAAAGGACAAAGCATAGATTATAGGCTAGTTGTGGAAGCTGGTGGGTCTTTTTTCCCTCCCATAAGCAAAGCTGTACAAATAAAGTTTTTCATACTATTTCTGCACAGATAAAAGATTGATTTACTCAATCTGTACATTTTCTTTATTTTGTATAAACATACCAATAGTTAGATTAACACTCCCATATAGTTTACAGTGTTTAATTTAAATACAGCATTATGTCTCACTGACTTCTTCGTTTAAGGTACAATTTATCAAAACCTACAGTAACTATTTTCTTATTTTCTTCATCAGTTCTCTTTGGCACATTTCCTGGCTTATTTAAATACAAAAGTGTAAGGTTGAATTGATTATATAACACTGCAGGAACTTGAATTTTTTTGTTAACATGTGAGTGCAGTTTTAGGTTTAACGCAAGCTTATTTACAAAGAAATAACTGTATATGAAGTTCGGTTTACTTTACAAGTAAAATGGCTAACAGATTTTAATGTGCAAGGCAAAAAACTAGTTCATTACAGCGACTCCTCTGTAGAGAGAATGATTTTTGCACCATGGAAATCTTGTATAAAATACTTTAGAAATGGAGTTTGCTTATGAGGAAGTTCTTGGTGGATCCCCTATAACAAGCCACCAGAACGCATGACTTTCTAGGTCCAGAATACTTTATGAGATACAATTTACTGGTATTTTGGCACTGGAGTAGTGTTGCAGCTACCAACTTGCATGTTCAACTGGGGAGTTAAGCTAAGGAGCAAAAAACCAACCCGTTTGTGTAAAAAGCTCAGTGACTGTGGCTTCTTTCCAAAAAAAGGCATGCCTCCTATATTCTTGATATTATGTCTTCTTTTTCCCCAAGGAGGAAAGGTTTAGAAGTTGCACTATGACTAGCTGTACAGTCTATTTTCATCTTCATGACCTCTGCCTACTTTGGGGTGGATTAATATTTAGCTAGAGTCAAAGGCAGACAATAATAAACTGACTTTTTCCTGCTTCTGATGGAAATGTACCAGAAGGCCATCAAAGTGTACCTAAATTGGTGATGTTTCACTTTACAAAAACTCTTCAAGTACAAAAAGAGCAAACCCACAGCAACTCATTTCACAATTGAAGGCCAATTCTCAACAGCTGGTGTTCAGATGAAGAGCATGGGGAAACCTAGCTACATAAACTTTGGAAACTGCCATTCCCAATTATTTCCAATGTTTATAATGATTAAAGAAAACTGAAGCCCTGTACACCCTAAAATACTTATTACAAGGCCTTTCTGGTCTGTCCCTTTCTGAATAACTCTGCCCATGTGGTGTCCTATCAGCTGCAGAAATGAACATTTTGGCACATCATCAAGTTACAGTAGGTGTCTGGTACAGTGCAATCTGTTTGTTTAGAAGGCAAGGATGTTAAAAGTGATTACACACAGGTATTTTGTAATGTAGGTAAGATGTAGAATGCTGTGCTACTCCTGAGAAAAACACGTTTGGCTGCCCCAGCTACAATATCCATCTGTGAACATGCTGATTCCAAAGAGGCATTTTGTAGCCTCAGCAATAGTATAGATTCTTAAAAAAATTACRTATTTTACAACTTTTCTTCAACCTATCAGCAAAGACCAAAAGTGGTGAGTTCAGATTGTTGGGAGAGATGATAGGAAGGGGAGAGAACTGGTGAAGGGAATCAGAGTCTGTGCAGTAAATCAAATAGACTTGAGATGTAATTCATTCTCAATTATCCTTTAAGCTTTTTGAGATCTTGCATATGGTCATGTCCTTTAGTGCACCCATTTCACTTGAAAGCTTCTGGATTTAGAACTGAGATGTCTGCGTGAATGATATGGTGTCGGACTTATCTACGGCAAAGCCTCCGTTGACATAGGATTTCTTGGTCTCTGTTTCATCATTATCGAGTGTTGCTGTTTCCAAGGCAAAAGGATTGACTATGTTGACTTCAGAGGTGACATCCATCTGCTCCAGCTCCCTTTTGGAGAGTTTCTCCACTACTCCTGTACCAAAGGCATCTCCCAAAACATTCACCATTGTTCTGAATCGATCCCTATGGAATAAAAATGTTGTCAGACAAGTCATTCTATATGTTACTTAAAAAATCCTTTTAGAAAAGTAAGCTACTGTAGGAAATGCTGAGCTCCAGTCTTTTCCTAGTGCAGATCCTGGGTAATTCAGGTATTAAAAGAAAAAAATGCTGTAGAGTGAAGAACAGAACTTTCCTCACATGTATTTGAAGAAACCTGGACTCACTGCTGTGATAAATGACTTTGTAAAGGACGTGTAAAACTGTAAGTCACATCACTGTTCTGTTAGAGCAGTAATGATACTACCGTGCACAGCCTTACAAAATCTTGTGGGGGGCACTTCTCAGGCCCTGAAGAACACTGAACAGCTGGTCTCTTTGTGGTGAGACTGCTGCTGCTTCCACCAGCCTCTCATCCCCTCAAAAGCAGAGTTTGATTCGTGCCTTTTGTCTCTTTAATAGTCATTTCCTCAAACAGAGGAGTGCTTAGCCCTGGATCTTCAGTGTTCTAGCCCAAACCCCTGAAATGGAAAACTTCCCATGTGCTGTTTGACTCTCCTGCTTAAAGGGTTGAAGTACAAAGTTATATTAAACAAGTCACATTAAGGAATATCACACTTCCGTACTGTTGATCTTTCTCCCAACAGGAATGTGACTTGCAGCCTTTAAAAATCTGCCACTGCTTTGCAGAGAAACAACATAACTGTGCAATGTAACAAAGTTTGAAAATTGGCATGGAAATGAGGTAAGGACTGTGGAAGCTCATGTTTCCCTGTTCTTCCTTCCCTTGACATAGCATAGCAGGGGCTTTATGGTTGAAAGAGCCACTGTGGCTATGCAGAGATGTGGATGCTGGACATGCTCACAAATAGAAGGCACTGCAAAAACAATACCGAAGTGAATCAGTATGTCTCAGGTACATATTATTCCACTACAGTTGCTGAGCTCCTGTGCTAAAAACTGCCTGTGTATTCCCCAAGTGGGAGGGGAATATCTGTGGGGGGAGGGAAGAAGGAAACCTGATGTAAAATTCTGGTAGAATCAGCGTGACAAGTGAGGAAATCCACAATAGTGGAAACTTGTCTTTCATAAAATACTTCTATTCTGCTTCCTCATTAAAAGCATGGAAGAACTCCACAAGCCTATGTAATAATGCCTTGGTAAGTTCAGAATTAACTAAGGATTGTTAATGAGACACTGAGGTTGTAAAATAATACATTTTAGGCAATAAGTACAAAAGGCAAAAGTGTTAATAATCTACATGGCATCATGGTGTGCATTCCATCTGCTGAGGTGCAAAATGCCCTGGCAATGACCCCGGTACATGAAATTAATCTTTAATTTGCTTTACACAGCAAGACACCTTCATCTGAAAAATATCTAGATCAGAACTGGAGATAGCTTGAATTGTCTTTTTCATGATGGAATGGGTAGCTTCTATGTATTCCTGTCATGCCTAAGAATCACACAAATTACGGATTTTTCAACGCGGAGAAGAGATAGGGTCTATAAAATTACGATTATGATGGAGAATAGGGAATGACTGTTTTGTTTCTCTCTCTCTCTCTCTCTCTCTCTCTCTCGCCTGTGAAAGAACTAACGGGCATCAAATAAAGTGACTGGGAGGCAGATCAAAACAAAATGCGATACATCTTTGCACAACACATCTTTAGACTGTGGAATGCCTCTCCACAGAATGTGTAGATGCTAAAACTTTATGCAGGTCCAAAAAGCAGTAAGGTTAATTCATGTAAGAAGAAATCTATTGAGACCGTAAACACAAAAACCACTCAGGAACTCTTTGATCTGTAACTTGCTGGAGGCTAGAAAGTAGTTTGGGGGAAGTGTCATTGTTTGTTTGTCCTGTTCTTACACTTTCTTTTAGATCCCTACTATGGACCAGTGGTTTGCACTGATCTTCCCCATCCTTAACAAAACCAAATGCCCTCCCTGAAACAAAGAGGACTGGGGAAAACTAAATGATTGTGGAGCAAAACAGACAAATTCATGGGACACTGTTGCAGACAGCTGATATGGAGAGTGTACTTCCTGTTGGGGCTGTTTTGTTTGGAGCAATTGTGCTTTTATATAGGAAGTGAGTTCATTTTTGGATCCATTCAACAGCCTTGGTTTTATGGAAACCAACAGTATTTCAAAACAGTTTGCAAAATTGAGTTATATAATCAAAGAAATTAAATATAGCTGTGAAATACAGAGGGTGCCACCAAGAAATCCTTCAAGAAAATGATTGAAAAAGGTGGGGGAGGAAAAGGAATGAATCTATTTTGAGTGTAAATAGGAGTCTAAGAAAATGTAATGCGGCGACTATTAGGTTACTAGGACCTCTGCACTGACTCCAGTGAAATACCTTCAGTGCTGAGTTAATGCAGGTGAGCAAGACCTTGGTCTGAGTACTACAGTTTGCACARTTTAGAAGACAGATAAAAACTGCATTATAACCTAAAGTTATATTCCTTAATTCAGGAATCCTGCTCTTCTTTCACAGTGAGTCGTGGGACAAAAGTGATAACTGATGTCCTTCTGACCTCCAGAAAACAATATATGATTCTCTGGGTTGATGCAGAAGCTAGAGAAAGAAATGTCTTAGTGTAAGCTGAACAGAAAAGATAGATTGGTGAAAAGTGAGACATGATCCCTGGACCATGATGTTCTGGAAGTGAGATAGGGATGACATGAGGAACTCTGTGAAAAATGCTAGCCCTGCAAGAGAAGGGCTTAGAGAAACTCTTTAAAGCTAATCTAATGTCTTAGAATGAAGCAGTGAATCAACATGAACACTATTTCTAGGACTCAGGCCAGCCTGGGTCAAGATTGAGGAGAACATTTGCTTTTGTAAATAACATTTACAAGGTCTAGACAGCATTCAGCAAAAGGATGATATGGTTTCCCATCTATTAGCCCACTCCAGATACAGCACTTGGTCTAGGGAAAAATTAATGTAGCAGCAGGGACTAGAAAAGCTTTCCATGATTGTTTTGGGAAACCAGGAACAGAGATATTCATCATGACCAGTAGATGATGTAGCTTGTATGCACAGGACATAGAAATCACTGCTCAAACTCATGTGAATTTGAGACCAAACGCTTCCCTACTGCCTGCACCTGTTTCCTGAGTTGGACACTCAGCAAAAATCACTGTCATTCAGTTTCAAAGCCTTTCACAAAGTGAGTAGCAGGGATGGGTAGCACTCTTTGCCCCATGGAACAGGAAGAAACATTAAGGCTGGAAAGAGACAAACCACTTCAAGCAATGTTGCAAGTCCTTCATGCAGCAATAAACTTGACCCAGACTTTGCACTCCTGCACTGATGGTTCCACATCACAGTTTTCTGCTGAGGGTCTTGGGGGTTTACAGTATCAAATAAGGCACTTCTGTCTCATTTTGTTGATCAGCTGAAGCCAACAGGGGAGCCCTAAAATATTCATATGGACAAAACAAAAGCTTCTGAAGCCTCTTCCCAAGAAGAAGCATGTAAGCTGATCTCTAAAGATAGGCAAAATTTAAAAGCATGTGGCAATGTCCCAGGAGATCAATGCTTCTCTCTGGAAAAGAGCTGTTTTAATGGGACAGAGGCATTTTGATGTGCTCTGAGGTGAAGTGTTTGGGATCAGGGGCTGAGGAGTGCTTTCTAAGTTTGCATGTATGTGTGCTTGTTGGTCATGGAGCTGGGTCCTCAAAGGAGTGTCTCACAAAGAACACCCCCAGCATGCTGACGCTGGCAGAACGGAGCCATGCATGGGCCTGCCATGTGTGTGCACGGTCCAGCTCTGCTTCCTGCATATTGCTCTCCACTCCCTCTTCATCACTGTGTGTATTTAATGTGCTTTGAGGAAATCAGCTGAGATGTTCTGCTTCTGGCTTGCATTTGATTTTTGCGAATGGTGTATGTATTCAGCAAAATATGGAGGGCGCTGAGATGCTCCAGAGGTACTTCTTAGTACTGTCTTTGCTAATGATGCTAAAGATTTAATAATGTTGTGGCCAGTGTTTTAAGGTTGATAGCRCCTCTGGATGTGAGGTCATTCACCGTCATCCCAAGCAGCAGAACTTCTTTCAGGATTAAAGACACTATTGCATCCAACTCTATATTGAACAAGTCTGGCCATAACAAGAATCTTAGTCTTGTTCAACTTCTTCACCAATGACCTGGATGAAGGCACAGAGTGCACCCTCAGCAAGTTTGCTATGATACAAAACTGGGAGGAGTGGCTGATACACCAGAGGGCTGTGCTGCCATTCAGAGAGACYTGGACAGGCTGGAGAGGTGGGCAGAGAGGAACCTCATGAAGTTCAACAAAGACAAGTGCAGGGTCCTGCACCTGGGGAGGAATAACCCCAGGCACCAGGACAGGTTGGGGGTTGACCTGCTGGAAAGCAGCTCTGTGGAGAAGGACCTGGGAGTGCTGGTGGACACCAAGTTRASCATGAGGCAGCAATGTGCCCTTGTGGCCAAGAAGGCCAATGGTATCCTGGGSTGCATCAGGAAGAGTGTTGCCAGCAGGTCGAGGGAGGTGATTCTCCCCCTCTACTCAGCCCTGCTGAGGCCACATCTGGAGTACTGCATCCAGTTCTGGGCTCCCCAGTACAAGAGGGATGTGGCACTACTGGAGCAAGTCCAGCGAAGGGCCACAAAGATGATTAGGGGACTGGAGCATCTCTCTTATGAGGAAAGGCTGAGAGAGCTGGGCCTGTTTAGCTTGGAGAAGAGAAGGCTGAGAGGAGATCTTATCAACGTGTACAAGTATCTGAAGGGAGGGTGTCGAGAGGATGGGACCAGACTCTTTTCAGTGGTGCCGAGCGACAGGACGCGAGGCAGCGGGCACAAACTGAAACRCAGACACTTCCATCTTAACATGAGGAAAAACTTTTTCACTGTGAGGGTGACAGAGCACTGGAACAGGTTGCCCAGAGAGGTGGTGGAGTCTCCTTCTCTGGAGATATTCAAAACGCGCCTGGATGCAATCCTGTGCAATGTGCTCTAGGTGACCCTGCTTGAGCAGGGGGGTTGGACTAGATGATCTCCAGAGGTCCCTTCCAACCTCAGCGATTCTGTGATTCTGTGATTCTGTAATTCCTAGACAAAGTATGGTATTCTGGGGTGCATTAGGAAGAGTGTTGCCAGCAGGTCGAGGGAGGTGATTCTCCCCCTCTACTCAGCCCTGGGGAGGCCACATCTGGAGTACTGTGTCCAGTTCTGGGCTCCCCAATATAAGAGAGGCATTGAGSTACTGGAGCAAGTCCAGTGGAGGGCTACTAAAGTGTTGAAGGGACTGGAGCATCTCTCTTATGAAGAAAGGCTGAGATAGCTGGGCCTGTTCAACCTGGAGAAGAGAAGGCTGAGAGGGGAGCTTATCAATGCATACAAATATCTAAAGGGAGGGTGTCGAGAGGATGGGGCCAGAGTCTTTTCAGTGGTGCCCAGAGACAGAACAAGAGGCAATAGGCACAAACTGAAACACAGGAAGTTCCATCTGAACATGAGGAAAAACTTCTTCACTGTGAGGGTGACAGAGCACTGGAACAGGTTGCCCAGAGAGGTTGTGGAGTCTCCTTCTCTGGAGATATTCAAAACCCGCCTGGACATGATCCTGTATAACATGCTSTAGGTAATCCTTCCTGAGCAGGGGGGTTGGACTTAGATGATCTCTAGACTTCCCTTCCAACCTCAACCATTCTGCAATTCTGTGATTCCTGCAGCAGTCCTGAATGATTTTGTTGTCTTCTTTCACAGACCCAGATATTCCCACACAAGTTGTGTAAACATTGCAAACAAACAAAAAAAGGATTAAATATCAAGTGCCTTAAACTTACAGAAGCCAGTCAACTGCAATGATCAGGGTAACATCTTCAGCAGGAAGGCCAACAGCGCTCAGTACAATCACCATGGTGACAAGTCCAGCTTGGGGGACACCTGCAGCTCCAATGCTGGCTGCTGTAGCTGTGACACTAAAAACCCAAATAAAGCCAGGAAAAGGCATTCGGAAAACATGTTACTCACAGAAGCTGTATTTTCTCACACACATAGACTTATTCTCACTGCAATAAAAATATACAAACATGCCAGTTTTCCTCCTGAATAGCACCTACACAGAGTCTGGAGACAAATTTACGGGACAAGCCATGCATAGATACTTTTAGTCAGTGCCTTTACAGATGCGGTAATTTATAATATTCAGAGCATGCTGCTCCCTGGCCAGGAAAACAGAGGTGTCATGGTTATACTACAGACTAAGTATGTAAACGTACTTCTGACATGCAAACTGGGCATATCAGTGGAAGAGACTGAGTTGGATTTGCAAGTGTTTGCTGTAAGAGAATGGAGGCAATTTCCAGAACAATGTGGTTGTATACCAGCTGCCTGCTCTGGCCAACTCCACCTCCTCATCAGGTTGCATAGGCAAGGCCTTGTAACAAGAAGTGAGAATATTTGTTATTTTCTGTGCTGTGAATGATAGTTTCAACTTTTCGATGGGGTATCCAAAGCAAATGTACCATTCATTAAAAAAATACCAAGAAAATTTGTGTGATGGCTTTAGTCTCACCTTATGGTAATTATTTGGCCAATATCCAGTTCTAAGTCATTCAGCTGTGCAATAAATATAGCTGCCACTGCTTCATAGAGAGCTGTGCCATCCATGTTGATGGTAGCTCCAACTGGAAGAACAAACCTGGTAATTCTTTTGTCAACACCGTTTTTTTCTTCTGCACAGCGAAAGGTGACAGGCAAAGTTGCTGAACTGAAACACAGATAAACAGACAAAATAAGCACAGGCAAGAGCGTACCATTCTCTTTATCAGCCTGATCTGCTCTAAGACTCAAATGGAGATCTAAGACAGACAGGAAGGCTGTACTATGAAGTGAAGAGTTCGCTCTTAAAGCTAAGTAACATTTGCCATCTCTTCTAATTATGGGAAGGAATAATAAAGACTTAGTTATCCTCTACATAGTAAAATTGTCATGATGTGTGCAGTCATAGAAACACTGAAAGAGACTGTGAGTAATGAAATGAATGGCAAAAAAAACTATGTATGTCCTGAATTTATACTGTAAAGGGCAGTCACAAGTCTGGTGTAAGGCCATTGTAGCTCCATTGCAATCTATAGTGCCCTTTTAGGTGCTCCAAAAATAATAAGGAAAGTAGTATTTCAACATCCAGGGAATTTATAATTGCCCAGGTGAAATCAAGGTAGGTAACAAAGTAGCAGTAAAATCAGAGAACAAACAATGCAGTTACTACTAAGAACATTATAGAAAATACATGTTTCTTCTGTTTACCTGGAAGAAACCATGAGGGCTGTCAGAAGTGCTTGAGCCATCCCCATGGCAAACCGAAAAGGATTTTTCCTTACTATTATTAAGTAGATCAGTGGCAGAATTACAATGGAATGGATTGCAAGTCTGCAAAAGAAAATGGACTATTTAAACAGTTGGATCCATCTCACTGCATAGTTTTAATACGACGGTGATAGCTGGCATCAGATCCATGTGTGAAAGTTCTCATGACTTGAAAGATAACTATGTTCAAACTACAGAGAATATACTGTCTAAAGAGACTGCAGACTAATGCTCTTCTATTTATTCTGTCAGGGGGGAGGGAGAGATTGTTACTTGCCTCTGCTTCCAAAGTAAAAGAAGAAATGTGATTAACTAATATATTGGAAATAAACTGATGAAGATGAGAAAAATTAAAAAAAAGTAATATTTTAACCGATATGCAGAGGCCAATTTGAAATACATTTCAACACCCCACTCTCCTGTTGAATCCTTACAATTCAGACTAGAAACAAATCAGAGAAACAAGCCAAATCATTTTTCTAAGTTCATCTGCCTTTATTATAGAGCACATTTTGGAATTAAAGGTAAATACAGTCTCTAGTCAGGGACAGATGAATCTGTCTTTAGACATCTTTCTATAAAAGCTTCAAAGAAAATCATAGAAACCCCCCAACACTTTTATGTTGTGGAAAATTGTGTAAGCTTAGGTCTATGATTCAAATGCAGTTCTTTTACATTGATTCTATATATTAAAAACAACTGAGGTATTTCAGATTGTACAAATGAGACATATGTAGTCTTACTATCTTTCATGTTGTAAGGTGCTGAAATACTGTCTTTTAAAATATCACCTTTATCTGAATGAAGTATGTTAACATGCAAAAGATCAAATTGTTCTCTCAGCTTTACCTGCTCGAATATATTTACTGGAATTTTGGGTGTGTCTCAGGGACAAATTCATCCTTAAAGCTGTGCTTTAATTTTGAACACAAAGACCCTGAATGMATATACTGTAGTGCTTTGTGGGCATTAAGATTAGAAGCACACGGCCTGCTGTGAGAGTATTTGAAATAAAATGTGTGTGAAACGTCTGTGAAATATTTCCTGTGTTCCAAGGTCACAGGCAATTATAGCAACATCAACTTCTTGCGAAATTGTCATAGCCTGGAAACACAAAGCCCAGAACTGTGGCACGCGCAACCGTGGGATTTTTATTCTGTCCTCACAAGATGTTCTTGGGAACATTACTGTGTTGTAATAGTGCTTTATGATTTCAAAGCAGCTGATAAAGATATTGATAAATCATGGTACTGTTTGTTCTGCCAAACCCAGGCAACTAAGACAGCAGTAGCCACCTACAGTACAGAAATTTACAACAGAACAAAAAAACCCACCACAAAATCTAGATATTTGTTTCCTYGGAAAAAACAGTCTTTTTAAAAAGCAATGGGCATTAACATTTTCATTCTGTATGTACACAAATGATCTATTTAGTGGACTGCAAATGAAAGCTTGCACCGTCTATCAATAAAATTTTGTAAAAGAAATCTAAAAATAAACCTAATACTTCTATACAGTGGTGTGTGGGAACAAACTGAATTCTCCAGAATAAACACAAGAAAACTATAAATAATGGTATGTATATTGTTGCATGTCTTAACAAAATGTATAGACTAGAATTTTCAAGTATGTCTACATGATTTAGAAGCCTAAGGACTTTCAAATAAAGTTATTTTGAAAATCTTAGTTCTGTATTTTATTACTGTCAGCAAGGACGTGGTATTATACAAAATAAATGTATCTGTGCATATCTGTTTTGCTAATACTATTTTTCACAAAATGAATTAGGATAATATTCATTTGTGTGCATGAAATACAACTCCCAGGAAGCAGCAGAAATTTTTGTAGCAATAAATTCAAATCTGCAACTGAAAACAGAAATTCTTACAGCATTCCCTCTAAGGCAGGAAGGATAATGTCCTTCAGAATCCCAACCTGGCAGTTTTTATAGCATCCAGAGATTCAGTTTCCTTGCCGCTTTCAAAAGAGGCAAAGGAAAAGGTAAGAGAGCGACTGCTCACTGCAGCTTCCCTTTTTCTTCTCAAGCTGTGATTTCTCTGGCATTTGTTCTAATGCCTCCTGCTTGATTTCTCTCCTCTCTGACTGCTAGCATGTCTCTGTCCTGGCACGGCCATCAGTGAAAGTGAGAATCTTAAGATAGTGGCCAAGCGGAGGAAAGGCATGGTGGGGGAATGACTGTTCCCTCCTGGTGACCTAATGAGACATAAGGGCTGAGACATTTTGCAGACACTGGGGTGAAAGCTGAATGGGTTGCAGATGYGAAAGGTTGTGAATAATGAAGTTGGGAAGAAGGTAAGATAGGAGATGAGCTGGAGAGGGAAGGCAGGGAAATGAAAGGGAGGATGAGGCACCCAAACCCCTACGCTCTCAAATATCTTTCTTGCCAGGGAGTACCAGAAAAATGTGTAAGGTGTCCTGTACTTCTCAGGACCATGCTTAAAGGCGGGGGGAGAGAGAGAGAGAGCTGCAGAAGAYGCCAATAAAAAGAAATACTGCAGCAGAGGTGGTCAAGCAATAAGGATGAAGAGGAGCAAGAAAAGTGGTGGGAACAGGTGAGGGCAGGAACCCAACACAGAGGAAGGGAGTGACTTCCCTTGTACATCAAGAGGTGGGAGAAAGGGTGTTCCTGCAGGCTGGGAATGCAGAACAGGCACCTTTCCTCCGCAGCCTTGCATATACATTGCTATCTTCACTTCTGTGAGCTGGGTATAACATGCCCTCCCTGTGGGGCAGCCTTGCAGAAAAAGTGCTGTTGTTTGCCCTTCTCCACAGCACATGGAGTATTGCACTCTGCAGGCCCTCCCCTAACAGATGGAAAGGCTGCAGACCTCCACCCAAGCAGCCTTCAGGGAAAACTGTCACATATGTGATGGGGTTTTGCAGAACAGAAGCTGCTTCACCCTCAGGATGTAAAGCTGGGCACTCTTACTGTAGCTAATTCTATGGTGGCACCTACTCAGAAATCATTGTACCTGTCAAGTAAATGGTTAACAGCTAAATGGGAGAGAATATGTGGTGGGACTTTACTTTGCAATGTAAGTACTCTGGAAAAGCAGCTGTGTCTTCATACATGTCCTGTCATAGGACAAATAGTAACCATTACTAGGTGAACTATCATAAAACTTGCTGTCTGATCTAAAACTGAAGTCAAAGTGCAGCAATAACCTGTCTAACTCCTTCTTGGAGTTATAACATACAAAACCTGCAGAAGTTATATAGTATCATTCTGTAAGTTATATCTACCTCATTTGTGGTCATAGTCTCATTTACAATTTATATGTAAAGTATTAGTCTTTTGACTATTGCTAAACATCAATTTTTGGGTCCTTTAAAAGCTGGATTTCTTTTCCAAGACTAAAATGGAAACTTACACAAAAAAACATTATGCATTAGACAAGCATAACTTCCACTTGTAGTATTTTGAAAGAATCATGATTCAGTGCTACTTCTGAAGCTGTAATTTCTACTTAGAAAGTCATTACTTCTCAAATGATTTTTGAACAGCTAGTCCAAACAAATTGGCTTATGCATAAAACAAAGCAACAACTTTGAAATAAATACCAAAAAATAAACAGCAAAGATTCAGGAAAAAAACCACCAGATCCTGCTTGACTATTTATAGGGAAGTTTGCATTTTAAACCATTGTATTATTCTTCTCTTTGCTTGATTGTCAAAAAGCCTGTGAATTACTTTTGAAAGATAGCATGCATATGTATTAAGTCTTGGTGGTGAGGGAAGAAGCTCTTGAACAACTTTGGATCTAGTCTGTAGACAAAACATTAATAAATCCTAAGCATGCTGAAAGAATTACAGGAGTGGATGCTAAGGCAATGAACCAAGACAGCCCAGAAGCTATGCTTCACTGAACTGGAAATAGAAATGTAAATGCATTTAACTTATTGGGACTGTAATATCCATTTATCTTTCCAAAGGGTCGTTTGTAGGATGTTTATCCACAGCTATATAATGATCTAGTATTACAAGCTATATCGCCTGGAGCAGTTAAGTTGCCCCTTCTTATCCGTAAGGTCCACATCTGTGAAAGGGTTTGTGCAGGTGTAACAGCACGGGCCCTCCCAACCGCTCCAGACTGTTCTACACTGTCACAGGTGTAGAGACAGGATATAAAACCTGTTTTGGTGCTTGGTTGTGGTATGCAGATAGCAAATGCTGCTCTGGGAGCTTCACCAGGTACCTTTGCCTCAAAGGAGGATGACTACAGAGCAGTTCTGAGGGGCTCTCTGGGCTTTAGCTGCTCTGTGTTGAGGCGAGTGGGGCTCAGTTTCTTTTTTGGCATCATTTAATGTTCAGTGCCTTTACCGTGCATTTGTGCTCTGCAGTGAACCTGGGCCTATGCTGGTACATCTTGGGTCCACAGTTCCCATGAAGATTCTGAATTTAAGCCATATAATACAGTATTTTCAATGGGCTGGCAACCTCCTATAGACACCTCCTCACCCTTTTCCAACTTCTTCTAGAATCTAAAAGAAGCATTACCATTCTCAACAATACAATAATCTTATCTGTTTTAGCATCAAGCTGAGAGGAAGATGAAATAATAAGTACAAGAACTTTTTTTTTAGAATGCAAGGCACTGACTTTCTGAAACAAAAAATACATTCCAAATATAATGTTCACTGACAGCAATTTTCATCTCTGAATTGGAAGAGGCTGGTTGATGTGGATAATTAAATTGTAAACAACTGAGCTCCAAAAATGACCTACATTTAATTTCATCTTCAGGAAATGACATACCCACTTAATACTGTAGCCATATAAAGACCCAGTTTACGAAAGATCTCCCAGTCATCAACTTCTATTATCTTTCCAGCAATTAAAAACAAGATACCAGCTGGCATATACCTAGAAAACAAAAGTAAAGCAATTAAAAATGCATTCTTGGAAATGTTGCATGCTCATCAATATACAACTTCTTGCAGAGTAAAAGTTTTAAAAGAGGTGGAAGAATTTTCTTTGATATTCTATTACAAAGCTGCATTTATTCACTTGCAGCCAGACTACAACAGTGGTGATGAAAAGAGATAAAAAAATCAGAATAAATTTATCCCTGTGCATAGTTTTACAAGTACTGCATGACTTGGAGTCACAGAACACAGAGAATTTAGGAAGGAGTGTGCATGCTTTGCCCCACTGCAGCAAATGTTTATGCATGTCTACAGCCTTACTTGGAGAGGGAAGTGTTTGTGGGGCTAAGAACTAAATCTGTGCATTCTGCCATCACAAACAAAGGGGAAAGATCTCCTGTGCTTACAGGAGCTGCCCTGCAGCACTGGGGGATATAGGTGGATCACCTACACAGAAAAAGAGAGATTTTAATATGCTGGGATAGCACATGAAWTAATTGTTGCTTGATGGAGGGAAAAAAACCCACAGTAAATAAGACAAGGCCATGTCCAGCAGGAATGAATAGCATTGGCTACTGCCTAGAGTAGACAATTTCAAGRCAAAAATCATGACTTAGGCTGGCACCATCTCTGTTGTATTCCTCTTGGCACTGTGGGGCAGGCTGGCACAGGGACAAGTTACCACTTATTAGCTGATGAGCAGTAGTTTGCCCCTGTGCAGAGCAAGGCTCCCTCCTTCTGCCGGGCCCTGCACTGGGTGAAAGCYGAACTAAGGCCCTGCACTGTCCATGGCCAACCTCACCTCAACCCAGACAACAGCTCCCACCTCTCCAGAAACACAGGGGGAGGTGGGAGCCACAGCTTTGTGCAGGTGCAAGACCAGGGACAGTCAGCTTATGGGTGGGATCCTGCATTTGTGGCAGGGACCATGCTGGGGTGTCATTGGTGGTGATTTGCTGCAGTGTGAGGCAGCCTGCTCCACAGGGCTGTAGCTCAGCTGAGGACAGGAMCACCATCTAGCACAGGACAAGTTGCAGAGACTAATTTACATCTCTCTAAAGGCAGCAAAAGCCCTGCAGCTAGCCCTGGACAGGTATACTGTTTTACAGGACCTCAGGGTATGCTAGGATGGAGAGAAAATCCACAAAAGGGCTGGATCTAGTAAGTTACTACTAGCGTGAAGCATGTGGATATGAGTAGATAGATTATCACAGTAAATGACACAACGTGCCCTACTTGTAAGATCAAACTCTGGAAAGGATTGGGCGTGCTTATAAACCTGATCCTATAACATGATCTGCACAACCCCTGCTCCACAGAAAGAAGCTCTGTGAATAGTTGTGAGGTCCAGCCAAGCATTGCCAAATGAGTTGCTATGTTCTTAAACTGTTTTTTCTGTCTCAGAAATAAGCAGTCCCATCTCATAAAACCTATTAGCMCAGGTAAACACTAAGTTGTATCTTGGATATCATTTTGGATTTTGGTCTGTGCTGTKGCTTGTATTATCTATTTCTAAAGCAGCTCAGCTCTAGGGACAGCTAGTGTGTGAATATAGTGGCTATTTGTTAGAAGTTATTTCATGGAATTGTGTTCAAGACTGAGAAGGAAGTGTGGGCGGTGATGTTTCTACAGTCCTCAAACCACACACAGATATACCAGTTTGATATAAAACCCTAATGAGAATGTCTGAATAACTGAAGTTTCCTATGTTCAACTGGGACTGTTTCTTTAATATAATAAGTGGGAGCCTTATCTCCAGTTTCCTCAAAAGGATCAAATTCTGTACAGAGGAAACTGCTTACCACCTTTTCTTTCAAAGTTCCTTGCTGTAAAGCACTATACAAAAGAAAATGTAAAGGAGTCTGCTCCTACAGTTTCAATGACAAAATCCACTTAAAGAGGCATTAGAAAATGCCAGTATCTCCTTGGACTTACCACATGATTATCTGAACTATTCTCATGGTAGCTTCATTTAGTGCATTGAAAAAATCCACCAGCACTTGTCCTTTCTCTCCCATATTCCCAATAACAACTCCAAAAACAAGACAAAAGATGATCAAGCCCAGCACATTGATGCCATCGGAATACACGCCCACAACTTTGTATTCTTGGGTTTTGTTCTGTAGATTGGATTGAACAGAAAAAAAAGTTGCTATGTGAAAACATTGAGTTTAMTTTAAAGAGTCCTAAAATAAAAACACATTTAGATTTCTCTATGAAAAGATACGGAGATCTTTGTTCTAGGCAGTCTGTTCTAATTCTGACCGTGCTGAGTGGGCACATGAAGGTAGGTAAATTGCCTTTACACCCTTTGTATTTTAAATTATGCAAGAACTTGACCATATCCTAGCACAGGATAAAGCACACTTAATTTATGTTGCCCTTTCAAATGACTTCTGACACAGAGAATGGCAAAATCTAGGCATCCTCTGTCATACTTTCAATATATACAAGAGCTATTCCCTACTGTGGGGAATGAAACTCAGCTGATGTAGAATCCTTGTAGACATTTCTGTGCAGCACAAGGGTTTGTGGTCAGACTTAAGAAAAATCGTCCATTGTGTGAGAATAAGGTGTCCAATTTTGCCCCCAGTAAAAATCTATTGTTCAGCTGAAATCAATGAAATTGCATAATTAACAGCAGAATCTGAAGCATATTACATAAAAATCTTACTAAGTATTCACACAGTCCTCTATGTTCATGCAGTGTGAATATATGAAGGAAAATTATTCACTGAGAGTGCGATTCTCTACTGCATCCTGCTTTGGGATTTAACTGATATCCTTTCATTTAGTTCCCATGTTCTCATTATTATGAGATGCAATTGGTACTGTTCATAGTTCTGTGTTCATAATGCTGTTGAATTTCTTCCTACTCTCCTCCAGTGTAATCCTAGGTTTTACAAGCTGTCAACACATGTAAGCTTTTCAGGCCTCTAAATATGCTTGTTAAACCTTCTCTTTACTTCTATCTCTATGATTTTTTTTTTTTTTTTTTTGCAGAGCAACAATTAAGCTATTAATTAACAATATGCTTTCCATTGTTTTGTTTTCCATTTCAATTTTTTTTGTATGATTTTCTGTTCTCTTCTTTCTGCAATGTCCATGGTTACTTCACTGCTGCTTAAACATCTTCTGATAATATAAACATAGACTTAAACAACTGCTAATGTATACCCAGCCTTCCCACAATGACTGTTTTCTTTAATTTCTCAGCAACTTTACACTGCATCGGCCTATACCTATAATGGAGTATATGAATGGATTATTTTCCCACATCATCTATTATCTTTGTTCTGTTTAATTGACAGTAGAGTCCTCTGATTTTCTGAAATCTAACTGAAGAGCCTCATAATCATCTTCAGTGTTTAYTTAGCAAGTTTTATCCCCCTGATAGGATTTACCTATGTGTCATTTCCTTCCTTTTCTGAGTCATTAACTAACATATCAACTAAACCAAATTTCAGTCTAATTTTACCTTTATATATTGTAATGGAATGTAACAAACAATAAAGGTCGCACCTCTGAAACCTCTGCCATCATGACAGTCACCACAAGTTCTTCTCTAGACATGGAGCTGTTTTTTTCCACGTCACTTGTAACATCCACTTTTTCACGTTTGGTTTTATACTGAAAGAGTTTTTCAAAAAATAGAAGAGTTATTTAGAAATACAAGGAAACTGAAGAGTGGACACAGGCAGAGTTGCCTAATAAAAATAAGGGAAAGATGAACCAATTGGACTGAATGTGACCCATCATGGTTCTCTACTTAAGACACTACATGAAACAAGTGATACAGAGAAAATACACTATAAATTGTGCTCCTGAGGCTCCTGGGTGCCCTATAGATCTGGCACAGCCCTTTGGGGTATGAAATGCAGCTCCTAACAATGACAAGAGCATTTTCTGCTGGACAAGCAGTTGGAAGGAATGGCTCTTGGAGAGGTCTGTAGTGCAGGCACACCTGATACAGCCAGGCTGCCTACACCTGCTGCACTGGCAGAGAAGGTGTACTGGCCTCATTGCCTGCAAGGGATTCTGTGGTATCCTGCTTTAAAGATAATTACAGCAATATTGTTATTATGTGGCCTCTGAAAAGAGGGACTTTTCCAGCTTCAGTCTTTCAGAGAAGTTTAGGACAGGATTCTGTACGTCAGCAAGGCAGAAGATTTGCCCTTGAAGTAATTAACATGGAAAAACGCTCTATAAAGAAGTTTAGTAAACTGTAAATACACTCAGTCCTGCATGCAGGAGACAGTTAACACCATTTCCTGGGAAAGTTTAGTTATCTCCCATACAAACTTCAGCGTAACTGGTAGGAAACTGCTGGAGAAGAGAAAAAAGGGAAGCAGAGAGCATCACAAAAATTGATTTATTTATGGATAAACGTGACTGAATCTGATGTAAGACTGCTATATGGACAGCAGTTTCCTCTTTCCTCTTCCAAATCTTAGTGTTTCTCTAAAGAGAGGTCTCAAACAGATTCTAACATCTGGCTACCTCTTCATCAAGATGAATCACCAGGTCTAACAATGGACAATAGATGTAAGACACATTAGAGTGACAGCTGAGTTATGCAAATTTCATCAGACATGGAGGGTTTTTAGGAACCAGGCCACAGATCCCCACRACATGGTTCTTATAACTCTGCCTGTTCTTAAAGGGAAAAACCTGTGTATTAACACATTGCTAGATTTCTGCATCCAGCTTCTAAACAGTGTCTTTTTGCAAGGGATGATCATGGGTTTACGAACTGAGAACAGAGTATTAATCAAAATGGAAAGGAAAAGAAGATGTCTAAGAAAAGTCTTTCCATGGGAGCTCAAGAGCATCCTGGACATCTCATAAATAATTCTTACAGACTTTTACAAAGGAAAACATGATATGTTTTGGGGGAAACATTAACTAAGAAGAATTTGTAGTTAGCAATGAAAACTACAGTAACAAACAGGGATGTTCAAACTTACCTGTTGAAAACAGGCTTGGACAAGGTTTTCTGGGAACATATTCCTGGTTAGAGAAATTAGAGGCATTTCAACATTATAGCATACTATGAACAAGCTGTTTATCTAAATAAAATGATACAATCTGGTGTTGAAAGACAGATTAGAATGTGTTGCCTTATCCAGAAAGCAGTGTATTTAGCACTGTCAGACCTGAAGTCCAGCAGAGACAAGGGTCCAGGACTTCCAATGACCAGGTGATTGTTTTTCTGTTGTGGAACTCTTAGGCTCATTTTTCAGTATTTGACGTTTCCCTTGGCCAGCTGCTGAACCCACTGCCTTCTTCTCCATCAATTACACAAGGAATACAAGAGACAGTCTAAAGTCATTTTTATAGGATTTATCATGTATAAGGTAGAAAGAAAAAGAACAGCCCTTATTAACACTGTGTAGAAATAGATTTAGATTTAAAAGAAATAGATTTTGGTGTGCTATACTGTAGTTTTGAATTCAGAAATTAATCTTAGCTGATGGAAGATTCCCATGTGTTATTCCAGGGTCAAGAACCATTTCATGCTCTGAAAAGTTAGGAAATTAGCTCAGAAACACTGCAATCCATTTCCTTTCTCCTCCTTTCCAATGGTCAATTCAAGATGCAAAGGAAGACTGCAGAAAGCAGAAGCATGTAGGTAATCAAGGAATACCTGGCCCAGTGCAGAAGATGACAATTTACACATTGAAGCAGGAGTCTTTATCTCCCTTCCAGATCTCTCACAAAATTCTGACTTTTCTTTTCAAGTTTTAATGCTAAATTCATTTGAAGGCAAGAGTAGTTTGTACAAACTTGTGATTTAGCTTAATCTTTACAAGATCCTCTGGATTTGGCTTTTAAATCTGATGAATGTAAATATGTAGAAAAATAACTATAATTCCTTTACAAGAGAATTTTAGATCTCTGCTGTAAGTGGAGCCATAAATTGTAACCAAACCCACCAAATACTCTAAATTATAGTTCACCCGCTGCTTCTTATTCTGTACAGACTTCGTTGTGCTTGGAGTTGTATCAGCACTATGAATATGTGTGGATTCATGTGGAAATGACTGGCAACAGCCTACACAGTGCCCCACTGATGATTTCTGGAGCAAGTGACTGTGAGGAGTAAGAGGAGCTCTCTAAGGAGCTGCCACTCCGGTCCTGCACAAGCAGGAGGGGACAGATGTTGGAAATGGCAGTGGAGTGTCAAGCATGGAGCTGCGAGGTTGAGGCCCGGAGATACCAAAGAGGTCTATCTTGATCTGTCTGGGGCAGAGATGCCCCAGATGACAATGGGTGTTTGCTGTTAAATATGATGGGTGACTCTTTCAAGGTATATATATATATATATATTTTTTTTTTACAAATGTCAAAGAACTGTGGGTTGGGAGCTGCATCTGAAAATGTCAGTGGCATTTCAGATCTCCTGAAATGAAAAATGCTGAGAAAGCTGATTTCAGATATTTGGCAGCTGATTTTGAGGATAAATTAAGTAGAAATTCAAAAAAAAAAAAAAAAAAAGAGCAGCAATAGTGATACAGACCAGGCACTAATTGTGGCTGGAGGAAAAAAATCCAAAGAAACATTTTTTGGTAACTACTAGCCACTACTGGAAATGCAGCTCTTTTTTTGTCAGTTTTGCATAACTTCTTAATCACGCCACAATTTATTTAGCTCCTACCAGTTCTAAAAACTTGTGCTAGCAGAGGCACATTGCTCAAGTCTTTTGCAAATATTTCTAGGGGCTGTTTTTTTCTAACTACTTTAATTATCATTTTTTCAGGATGCTGGTAGGGAAAGACTCACAATAAGGCTGCCTTAAAAACCGGTGATGCAGCAAACCTGTTGACTGTGAAACCATAAGAAATGTCCACACATTGCATCTGTTACTCTGCATTCTTCCTGGAGGAGGGGACACACAACATGACAATTCTATAGGTGGTCTTCTATGCTGGATGACACACAAGCTTCTAGGAAGTAACCAGCCCACCACTGAATCTTTTCTGGATGTTTTCCTCATACTAGGTAAAGCACACATGTCAATTTTTGTGGAGGAGGGAATTTTTGTGGTGACTGGCTTATTAACCAAAGGCTATAGTGTGAGGAGAGTGCTTTTTTTTTAACAAGCTCCTTTGAAGCCATTCTAAAATGAACACTCTTTCATCTAACCTGTTAGAATACAAGTTACACTCTGCCCTTAATCCTCCCAGCAACACTGGAGAACATTGATATCACATTACACAATACAACTGTATATGCACTTATTATTTGGGCCTCTGCAACATGGGTATGGAAATGATAAAACCTCTCACCTGATCAGATCCAGCAAGGTATCAACAGTAGTGACTTCAGGGGTACTGCCCACTCTCTCTATCTCTTCTGCTCTTTGAGATGCTCCAGGTTTAAAGATCACAACTAACACAATCCCTGTAGAAGCAGAACCAGGAGAAAAATTCACAGTGCAAACTGATGCAAGCCTTAGTGTATCTTGTGTGACTAAACTCTTATCACCAAATGATGTTCCCAGGGGCACCCACAGGGCTGTTCAGGAAGAGAGGTCCACAGCTAGCATCCTTAAATGGGTGGCTTCTTCCAAAACAGGAGCAACTTGCAGCATTGCCACTGGAATTGGGCATTCTAGCTTTATTTTTGCTTCAATGCTATTAAATCACTACTGCTCACTAAGAATGGTAGATTACTTCAGCTGGACTTCAGCTGAAGTGTTCTGCAAATTTTGCATGGTGATATTTTGAATTGCCATTTACCTTTTCCTTGACACACCCTTTCTCATTACTAGTTTTCAGGTCTGAATACAATTATATTGCCCTGTGACCCCACTATACAATGGTGTTTTGTTCAAGTTAACATATATCAACAAAGTTACATAAAAGAAGAGCTTCAGAAACAGAGTGAAATAAAAATTTTTGTGCAATATATACTAAGTACTACCTTGTGAATGCTGAATCAGTGACAAATTTTCTATTGACTTTAKTGGGCTTCATTTTATGCATTCTTTCTACTCTCTGAAAAACTWAGCCTTTTCAAGTGTATGCATTTTTTTCCAGCTAAGCTAAAACACATCAGACAACTAAGTCTCACTGTGGAGAGAAAGGGGCATCTGCATGACCCTTCAATCCCCCAGGAAGAGTGCTTTTTTATGACAACTGTGAACAACACCAAAACTGAATTTGTACAACTTTGCATAAGGAAACCAGTATCGTAGTATCATAGTATCGTAGAATAACTTAGGTTGGCAGGGTCCTTTGGAGATTGATGGTTCAACCCATCACTCAAGGCAGGGCCAATTTCAAAGCTAGGTCCATATATAGTATGTTACTTTTTACCAAGTCTGCCTCACTATGTATCCACAGAAAATTCCCAGACAGATCAGATATTATCCTAAATGGTGCAACCTTAATGATGCAACCTCTGGGAATGAATCTGGCCTTGTATGTCTGTATGCGATCATTTTTCTTCTGTTAAATAGTTGCTTTGCTTTATAAGTAGGTCATACATGGTACACATTTTGTCCTTCAAATAAATACACAACAGTTTCTTTTTAATGGGTGATATCTGGGAACGGTATTCATTCAGACAACAAAATGCAAAGCTAGGCCTCATAACTATGAAAGAGTTGACAGAGAAGGGGTTCATTTTCTTTCCTATTTATGAAAGCAGCCTGAAGACATCTGTTCAAGCAAATATGGAAGATTTCAAGGCTGGTTGTAGGGAATGAACCTGCACGAGGAGGGGTGGGCTTCGGAGAGGTGGGAGTGGAGCCTGGCAGTGACAGAAGGGATAAAAACCTTTTAGGAAGGAAATAAGCTGAGAAGGAAAACAATGTTTTCTCTCATTCTTTCAGGTGAGACACATTATACACTCTTGTGTCTGAGAACCAGCCACAATCTATCATTTTGCTGTCAAGGAAATTCACTTTGTAGTTAAAGCTGGCCTTTAAAAGGGTCACTGTTTMCCTAAGCAGACAGCTCCTAATCTTGCTTGAGCTGAAATTTATGTCACAGTTCCTGTGGAATTGTGGAAATGAACATAGAGTGGAAATGAACCCAGCCCAACTGTGAATAGCAGGACCACCTTCTCTCTGCTACAAGTATGTCATGATGTTTCATATGATTCTTGCCTTCCGTCCCCAWGCTGTTTTGGGAAATTAGTATTGTCACAGTGCTGTACACTTGTAATTAGGCAGTGCTGAGAAGGTTAACAGTTACAGTATCACAGTACCAGTATCACAGAGTACCTAGAATTACGGCAATGAGAGTAGTGCAGAAATAATATATAATTGCCCGCAAACCAATCTTCCCAGAAATGCTGGAATCCAAAGCAGCAACACCTGCAAAAAGAACCACAAACAAAACACTAGGAAACAGTCTTAGAGAAGAAATTTGTTATTTTTGTATAGTGGCTTATATCTATATAAGGAAATATTGCCTTACTCTAGATATTTCTGAATACCTAATTGCCCATTGCACCTCTGGAAAAGTTCTGTAGCAGACCAACTTTTTTTGCACTGGTTTCCCTGGATTTTAACTAGGAAAAAGTTAATTAAGCATTTCKGACACCCTGAGGTTGATCATGAATTAGATTTCCTGGGTCTAATGAAAGTATGTTCCCGTCTATTACCATACTCACTTAATCCTTTTCCTTTCTTCAAATATGTAACATTTTGGCTTTAAAAATAYGGAATGGGGAAAGGAGCATCGCTGCTGCTCAGGGCTGTTATCCCAGGCTGCTCGAAGGCACACAAGCTGGGTAAGGAACTGGTTCTTTCATGGCAGGCTTGCTTGTGTTAACAGATTTCCTTTTTTTTTTTTTTTTTGACTAAAGCTTTACCTTTTCTCAAGTCTGGGCAGTTCCCAGTCCTCTGTCTGAATCTGTCATTGCCAGCACCTGAGGGCAGCTTTTGTTAGTGGAGGCAGAGGAGTGCTGATGCAAGGATTGCACTGAAGTCAACTTAACTTCTGGCAACAATATTATATCAAACTGCTCATGAAATATTTTTTAACTGTTTAAAAGGTTTACAGTTATATCTCCACTCTTACAATTCGGTAACCAGGGTAAAATGAGCATTGTGACTGTAAAACTTGACAGTTTATAACCACACTAGTTAATTATTCACAGATATCTATTTATTATACATTTGTGATTCGTTTACATTTTTATGTTTACTGAGTCCTATTCTCAAAGGCTGGCCAGATTCCCTTGCATAGGACAGGATGATATTTAACCTCACAGAAGCATGACTCATAAGGACAGTGATGTTTCACAAACTAAGTAAGACAAATCAAAGATCCTTCTGACACAAATTTAGCTTATTGATCTTTGAGCTCAGAAGGGATCTTAGCAACTATACTTTAACCATGTGTTGATATCTTTTCCAGGAGGTATATTAACAGCGACAACGTGTGCCTAGAGCCTTCATATAATGCATTACTTGTCCTGTTAATTGTTATTCAAAATGCAAACAGCAGTGAGAGGGGAGAATGAAGGTTATTTTATTTCATCATCTATCTGATTACTCTGGGGTCTTCCATGGAATAGCCTATCATCAGGGTGAGTATAGAAGAACTACATATACGTGGAGAAACCATGATGTTAAGACCATCCCACCTGCAAAGCAAATAATGATAATAAAAAATCTATTTATATGGCAATGGAGTACAGACCAGTGCACAGAAAAAAAACAGTGCCACTGCTATTACAGGAGGCTGTCAACACTGTCAGTCTTGTCTGAGGAGAAAAAACAGAATGGACACAGACGTTGGGCTATCATTTTCATTTCTCACCTGGGAACTGGGTAAAAATGAGTAGAAGGAAGACGTTCGCATTGCTGCAGGCTAAGCTGTGGCATTTATGGCAGTAAGAACTCTTGAGAATAGCTAATAACCAATAACGGGCTTTATGTTTGTTCTGTGGTTAGCAGAAGAGCTGGTTTCTAAGGCTGTCAGTGTTGTAGCTTTTGCACCTGCAAACCGGTACAAGTTCCGTGTCTTTACAGGAAAAGCCCATGAAGATTAGAAATCTCTGAATTTTATACTAAAACTTGTTATATAGGCTGTCAATAGTGGTTAGGTAGTCAGCAGAGGTAAGACAATAATCTTCTCATGGGATGGAGTTTTTCACAAAGCTCATTTTAAGATTTTTTTGCCTGACAATCTTGCTGACTCAACCTAGCCTAATAATTATGCAAGGTTATTTCCCCAGGGTAGTCAGTTATAAAGACTTTACAACTAGTATGACATCAAATTCCCGTGATAGCAATTCTGGTGGCTCCAAATGAAGCCCCTTTGCAAACTACTATGTTCCATGCAGTTACAGAGGGATAATTAAGGACAATGTTTGGCCCTGCATTTTTAAATCAGATGACGATCCTGTTAGAGAATAAGACATGCTAGAATCTAGCTTGTGCTTTTGTTGCCATGTTATTCATGCCTTTCTAGTAGCTGTAAAAGTAGTGCAAACCAGTCAGGCAGGCAGGCATGACTGAGTAAGTAAGAGGAACATCTCTCACAGGTATGTTCTTTTTAGAAAACAGCTGTACTTGGAAACAAAACTGGATTCAGAATTATACCTCCATTTAAAGAATGAAGTCACATTCATCATAACTGCTATGGTATGCACTGGGTCCTTTATTCTGCTGAGCTGCTTTTTTTTAATGTTAACTTGTTACTCATAGGAAAACAATGCATAAAAATAGATTTCCTCCAGATATAGCAACTGTCATTAGTGAGCACCTGATAATAGGTTATACTGATAGCTGCTGGGCTTCTTCCCCAAACCAACTAGAAATACAATTTCCTTTGAAATAACACCATGGTATTACAGTTCCTGTGGGAATAACTGAAAGAGTTCATGGAAGCTTTATGAAACAAAACAAAACTAACACTTAATGATATCAGTTCATTAGCAAACATATTTCTCAAACTAAGATGGCATGCATGCTGCTCAAAACTTAAATTGTGCAGTGTTTTAAATAAAAGATAAGATCACAAAAACAGTATAACAAAACTCGTGCATCTRCTCTGAATTACCACTAAACTTTCATGTTTATTTTATTTGGTCTTTCCCTCACTTCTTAATGTATGAATTTTTAACAATATTTTTAAAATATGTTTGAGCAGATAGAGTGTAAAGATACTGCACTATAGAGAATTTAAACAGTCATGATGGTTTCTCCTCCACCCCTAGGCATTTTAAAATTTCAGATTAGTTCTTTAAATTTTTCTAGTAGGGATGTTCTGATTCCGTCACAGCCATTGAAGCAGGAATGTAATTTTGTGGCTATATTATACAAGGCTTCAGGGACATGACCATAAAGGCCACCAACTGGTGTTAAAATCTATAAATCTATCCACCTCTTTATTCATGCTATGTGGTTACCAGAACAGAGTCAAGGTTTCAACATCTGGAGCCGAATTTGTGAATCAATTGCCAGTGTTCTGCAATTTGATGTCCATGGATTTTTTTTACAGTCTCCAATTCAAAGTCCTCTGTACGGCTTTTCTCTTTTTGCCCTGTTTTCTCTACTTTGCAACATATGCACTTGTAAAAGAATAAAACAAGGAAACAAGCAGTGAAATGAAATCTCTCACATCTTCTCCTTCTTGTCTCAGGACCTCAAAGCCCAACTAACATGAAATGCTGCACTGCATATGCCCCTCTTCTTAAGGAAAGGATGGGAGAATAAGCAATATATGTCTGATGTTAATCATGCTAATCACGAATATCAGAAGGCTCCAAAACACAACAGGGAAGAGAACGGTATTGAAACCTCAACAGAACAGAAGAGGCACGTACATTTGGGTAAAATATGTGGACCTCCCATTTTAAATGTTAGGAAGAAAGGAAAAGTCAGCCATTACTCACATTACAAGAAGGTTTTTTTGAATGTGTCTGGTCTTTTTTTATTTGAACCTTTTAAATGTTGCTGCCAATTTAGTTTTCCTTTATTTTTATAGCTGACATTTTTGCATTATTACTGGAGGATTCCCAGGACCTTCCTCTTTAAAAACAAACTAAAAAGACCAGAATACTGTAAAACATTCAAAAAAATATGAGTGGCAAAATTGAATTATTACACAAGATTATAAATGATGGTTTTCTTCCTCTGTTGCACTCAACTACTGATTTTTACATTTGGAACACGTTGTGTTGCTAAAGTAAGAGAAAAGATACGTAACTCCCCTGACTCTTACTTTAGAAACCCTGTTTCCTTGGTTAAAAGCCTCAGAAGAAGAGTCCTAGTAAGACTGGATGATAACAACGTGAGTCATCTGCAATCTTTAAAGTTCCTCTTAAATTTCCTTCACAATTTTGTTTCATTGCACATATTCAGAGCTGCTTTGCTACATGCTACGGTATAAGGCTTTGTTATGCACAGGAACATTCTGATTTAGACAAAACTGGGCATAAATACGAAACAAGCACTCCTGAAATTTTCATTAGTAGACATTGACTGACATACAAATCATTCTTTCAGTCCCTAAGAGACTCAGGGAAAGTGACATGCTAGTACAACATAAGGTTGCTGCTTCTTGGAATGCAAATATTTACATGGCTATTTTCTCTCTGACAAAATCTCAGTTATTTGTTTTTACTATTTTTGATATTATAGAGGAACAGAGAATGTTCCTAAATGAAACTAAAGTTCAGAGGGTGTTGGCAGGTTATAACAAAGGCAATGTTATAACAAAGGCTTGAAACATCACTGAAATGTATGTTTCAATAGTGATGACAGTGCTTGAAGACTCTTTCAGAATCAGGAAATTGATTTTCTATGCTTTCTGTGATTAAAAAAAATAAAAAAAAGAAGTCTTTCTTTTTCATGCTGCTTCAGAAGGCTGTTTGGAATGTTCTAAATGCAAACTAGCTTTTTGGTTTTCATTTTGCTCTGCTCTCTTTTCTGCAGCTGACGACAAACCTTTGCCCCTCACTAAATACTGGAGTGCCTCTATCCAACCATAAACAGACTCAACTTCTTCTTGCTACTCCTACGTTGGTCTATAGCTTTCCTAATATTTGCTAGCAAATATAACAAGATTCTCACTCAGCTTTACTTAAAGCTTTTAAAAATTAAGCTTAATGTTTTAAAAATAAAGCTTAATGTTTAAAGTAAAAGAAACCAACCAACCAAAAACTCTGCAGGTTTCAGAACCAGGTAGATTATTGAGACAAATTCATATGGTTGAAAGACAAAGCAGTCTTACCTGTCACTTCCAAATGCTCCCTGAAATTTGACAAACCCAGAGACTGAGTATCTGTGTTCCCAGACTTCTTGAAATTAGAGTAACTTTTTTGTTTGGCTTTTTTAAATGGGTATAGAAGTCTAGACAAAACACCTCCAGGAAAGTATTTCAAATTAAGAGACTCTAGGGTAGGTTGGCCAGGATGAGGTGAGACATGGAGAACCTCTCACATTAAGTGAGAGCAAAATAACTGAGATTGATCACCTTAATAATGTCTTTTTTTACTCAGATCCTTTCTATGGGAACACTGAGAATTCCTGTTCTCTTTCTCTCCTGACTCTGGAACAGGGGAACRTTCCACAGAACTTGTATGTGGCAATTACAAACTAGATAAAGCACATACCTTTCACTGCTCCTGTAATTAGATGTGGCATGTGTTGTCTTTGAGTGTGGCTGAGGCCAAGAGCTAAGAAGAGCCAGAGCTATCGAACCTGTATGTCTCTACAGAGGTTATAAAAATGTCCAAAATTACAGAAGTTAATACAGTATGAAAGAGACAGAAGCTAGTTGTTTCAGTTTAGCAATATCTAACTATTGGACTAAAATGAAACTCTTGTGAGGTGAAGTTACGCTGCACTGGATATTATAAAGCATTTTTATCCTCCTCTGAACCTGGTCATTATCACAGACTTAAGAGCTGATGCCAATTCCTGAGTAGCAACCTACAAAGTCAGGCAAACACATCAAGTAGTCATTAATATTTCTTTTTTCATTTTATTTGTTTGGCTGGAAGAAAAATGGAGTGCAGGAGAGGGAACAACATACAGTGCATTAATGAAATCTTCAAAGACGTTGAAAGGTCGCTATCCCACCCTCCTATACCTCCTCCTATCTGCTTCCTGCTTGTTGGAGTGACCTACATTTCCCATATAGAATGGAAATTTTATGCTGGCATCAACATTTGGAAATTCATAGTAAAATGTGTCGTAAAACTACATGTTTGTAGAGTGTAGAGGTGGTATATGTAGATGTGACAGCCAAGTTATTGACTACAGTTGCTATCATCACAGAAAAATTACTAAGGTTTGAGAGATCTACGCAGGCTGCGGCAGAACATTTGTTCTGTACCAGAGGTACCAAGAAGGGTCAAAAACTGTAACTGTGGGATCCATGAATTACAGATTTTTTCTTTTTTTTCTCTGAGATGTGTAGAGTTGGGATGACTATTTCAAACAGAAACAAGTAAAACCAGAAACAAGTTTGCTTACAAGTCAAGCAAACAGAACTGCTATCTGTACAACACACTGTGTTGTGTTCACTTTGGATGGCTATGGAAATGCACAAATGTCCACATGGCATTGGCACTAGGTATAATACGGCCATTCCAGAACTGTTCACCGTGCTTTGTTAATCCTGTGGTCCTGGAAGATCTTAGAATGAAAATGTTAGAATTAGTGACTGGAAATAATTACAGGGTTCTTCTCACTTCCAGTGATTATCATCTTATCTATCAGTTGCCTAGGGTATAACCCCTATATGCTGGGAGTTGTCATATGAGTTGTCCTAACCAAGCACAAGGGTTTAAACTTCCAAGTTTTCTTTTTTCCATGGATTTTAAGAGTCTACATCTATAATCTAGTGCTGTGATTGTCCCTGTCCAGCAGCAAGAATCACACTTTAGCATATTTAATGACTGCTCCACAAATGCTGGAAGTCATCACCAGTGCATCTCTGCAGTATTTCTCAGCTGTTCTCAAAGTTTCTAATAAGGCCAGAAGAAATCAACACTAGTGGAAGCTGACAGGATCCATTCCTTCCACCATCTCATTTAATCTGCACAGCAAATTGATCATTAAATATAATCAACAAAAGGCTGAGCTGTTTAACTCCTTTTTCCAACAGTGCTACACTTGATGATCGACATGAATTCTCTCTGCACAAAGATCTTGTCACCTGGCCAGCTCCCAGCTCCCAGCACAGGCAGCAGGCTTTTCTGCTTAAATGTGACTCAGTGCCGGAATTTTCTGGCATACATCCACTTTGCACAATTCTCTTAGGAGTTCTGATATCTACTCCACTATTATAACTAATATCATATAACAACAAAGGTTGCTGAAGAGTAGAATGGTATGGCTTTTACACCTATTCTCCTGTGATTAAGGAGCTGACTGAGGAATAAGATGCAGTTCAAAAACTGTTCCAAATTGGTTCTGCCTTATTGCTTTAACTGAGAAATGTCTGCAGCAGCTAGAGGAATCATTAAACAATTTCCAACCTCTCATGTTTTCAAGTTTTTAACACCCCCCTCTCCCCCCCATTTGGCTATTTTGGCTGCACTTTGGCATTTTGGCATGCACACTAGATCATAGAAATGATACTAAAGCATCCAGCATCATCAAGCCCATTTAAAAATTGTTTAAAGAACATCGCAACAGACATATGAAAGGAGAAAAACAYAGGAAAATCTTAAAATGCATGTTGAGCATTTCAGTAAGCAATCCTTCTAAAGGAACCACAGGGTTCTATATAAAAACAGCAGTATTGTTTTATTGCTAGGACTGTGCTAAGTTACGTGCTGTTGCAAAAATATAAAATTTACTCTTAGAAAAATACAGGGAAAAGAATAAGAAAAGCAGAAAAAAAAGAAGAAACAGTGCACTTCTTGATAACTGGATAGACAGATAACTGGCTGAAATGTGTAACGTTGCTTGGCTTTAAAAGATGGAGCTGGGAATGTTTCTAACTTAAGACATGAACAGCATCAAAATTTCAACTGACTGCGTGGCAGGATGTCCCCACTCTGATTTTTTTTTTTTAGATTGTCCTTTACCTCATACTGACTATTCTCATTTAATTCTGCGATCATCACAGAGCCTGTGGTCAAGTCATAACAGCAATCCTTTTTCAAGGTGTATGACCATTTTCAGTTAGTTGCCTTCCTTTTCTTCTGCTTACAGTGGGAAACACTGCTAATATAAATCATATTTGGCCTATATTTTCAGAAGTGACAAATGATTCTTGCTTGAAGAACTGGATACCAAATTCTAGCTCCAACATTGACTTCTGTAGCAAGCTTACTGCATATTTTCTTATTCCTCTACACAGCTAAGAGACTCCARATTTGTATCCCTCTTCCATGAGCTACTGCCAGCTCTAATTAGCAGCAATAAATACTGCACATTCCAGCAAAGGAAAGCATTTGACATACGCAGTATTAGATTCCATCCTATTTCCATGTAAATTTTGTTGTTATTTGATAATTGTGTGAAGAATATAAGGGAGAAGGGTTCCTTCTCACAACAGGGAAAGAAGGGTCTTCTCTGTTGTTCTGTGAATTTGGGAAAATTCATAAAGATGAAGTCAGATCTGAAGAGATTTCTGTGTCCAGATTGGCTGGCATTATGTATGCAATCTCCCTTGTGACTAAGCAGATCATAGTAACTCTTCCTAAACAAGGACACATGTTGGAGTCACTCGCCCTAAGACTGAGAAGGGGTGTGAATAGACTACATATTAAATATGCCTGCTAACCTGATTTTTTTCCACCCATCCCTTCTCTTGGTGATGTGGCTAGATCCATTTTGTTGGTCAGCTTCTGCAGGGCAGCCATATCAACCACCTATCCCCTTCCTGAGCAAAGAACGCCCCTCTCAGGCCTTCCAAAACCCAAGAAAGGGGTGTCGAAGCCAGCTGTCCTCAGTCCTTTTGCCCTTGGCCCAGTATTTCACATGCTAAGCTTTTGTAGACAATGCCATGCTGACATAAACTTTAGACAATAATAGCTGCAGGGGGAACCACCATAAACTGGGTGGATTTAGAGCCCATATTTCACTGAAGCTGTCACTGACCTGCCTGGCACTTTTCTCTCTTCCCATTTCTGACTCTGAGCCTTTTTGCTCCCATTCAGCCCTTTGAGTTGGAATGAGCTTGCAGTACAAGTTTACTCTCATGTTAATTTAAAGATCACCTTCTCCATATTCTCCCTGAATCATAAGTTTATAAATGAGGTTAAATAGGAATTATTGATGTCTTCCTTACCAGAACTGCACAGTATATCTTTTGCTCTTTGTGTCTGTCCTGTGGGATTCTCTAGGAAATGCAGTACCATGTGCCCTGCAGCTGGTGGAGGCTGTGCAGACCAAACAAATAGCTCATAGCCATCTACTCAAATACTGCCCATATAAGGGCCTTCAGACTTCAATTCTATCTATTGCTTCAGCATTCAACCAACACACAGGACTCAGATGCTGGTATCTGATATTCCCTGTCCATCACTCTCAACAATCTTTCATTTGATATGCATCTGATAAGATTTAATTTCTTTCTCCTGTTTACTGTGTCACGGGACTTTTTGTTCCAAGCCTTCCATTAGTTAACTGAATGACATATAGAGCTAAGTCCCATTAGTAGGACAGTTCTGATCCAGATGTTGGCTGAAGAGATAAGATAATGAAGCAGCTCTAGCAAATGGAAGCCCCAAAAATATTGTGGTATGGAATTTCTCAAAGGACATTTTTGGTAGTCCACATGCTCTGTCTTTAATGTTTGTTACAGAATTCTTCCATTCCTATTCTGTCAGTCCTTCTACAACTGAAGCTTTCTTGTCTACTTAAATTTCACTGTTACTTACTTCAAAGGAAAAGAATTTCTATGACAGCTTGTGGCAATTAGCTTTTCAATCAAAAAAATAGATAGAAAGTTAATTAATCTTCTTTACTTTGGAGAAAATGATTGTTCTTCCATTAGTGGTGTCGTGTAAATGCAGCCGATAAAGGTCTTACAAATGAGCTGAACAAAGGCTAGCACATAAATGTTTGTGTGTTTGTGAAATGTTCCTTGTTATACAAAAGAACCTAAGGGGTGAGGAAATCTCATTTAACTGATTCCTATAGCAAGGCATGCAGGTAATGAATAAGCATCTGTTAGTGCCACGTGAATACCACAGAAACATATAAGATCAGAAAAGTCTTGATCCCTACTTACACAATCTAAAGAAAGTACCACTGGATTAGCAAGACAAATTTTGGCCTTCTAACTTTGAAAAGGCACTGATAAAACAGAGAAACAGACTAAAGCATAGAATGCAATAATAGTTATAAAGAATATCCTAAATACTGAAAGGTGATGCCCTGGATAATTTAGGGGTTGGAAAAGTAGAGATATTATGACCCCTTTCTAAATTTGAGACAGAAATGGAGAAATAAATGGGAGATGAATAATCTATGGCACTTAAAGGGATGAAATTGCCAGAAAAGGGAACASTTCAGGTAAGACATCCTTAAAAATTTCTGACCCCAACTGTTAGTTCGCTAACAGACTGCTGTGCTGCACTCTGGGCAACTGGCACAATTACTATTGCAGTATCAGGTATGATCTTTGCCTAGAGAGCTTATTGGACTACATGCGTGAAAGGAAGGTACTGATACTCCTTTCCATTTATCTCTATTTGCAAACAGTATCACTTGTAGGAAAATTTTAATCTTCCTCTAGAAGGCTCTTCCCATACTCTCAAAATAGTGTCTACTCAAGTTTTGGAGATAAAATGTTCCTTGGGTGGAATGTAATCAAATCCTGGAAGAAGGGAGGATGACACATCCCTTTGCCAAGCTGGACAGGCTAGCAGAATTCAGGGGATAAATCAGATTCAGATTGCAAGTGAAATATGGGGTGAATAGAGCAAACTTTGAGTACTGAAAGTATGCGAATTTTTCATTGGTCATGAAGTTCATGTCATCACATATAGGGAAAGAGTAAAAAAGTGACTGCCGCTTGTTTTATGTAGCAAAACTGTAGTTTTACATCCTCAGCTCCAGTTCAGAAGAGCAGAAGACATTGAGCTGCTTCAGACTCATTCACAGTGGTGCTGCCAGCAGCCTTTGGGTATACAGCTGGGACAGAGGTGATGGCTGCTGATGCCACAGATCAGTCTGCTGCGCTGGGGCTCGCTGCCCTTGAGAGCTGGTGGTGATCATGCTCCGTGAACCAGAAGTGTACTTCAAAGTTTTATTACTGTAATTTAAAATGTTAAATAACGTAGGGGCTGTCTCAGTTGCATGAGGCTAACTGATATTGATGGGAAAGGAGTAGATGATTATGATAGGAGTAATTTGAAGGGAACGGGCACATAACCTTGCCTGTCAACAGCCCATGACTCTGCAGTCCTCCCTGCCTCAGCAACTACACGTGAATGAGAGGATGGGATCTCCAGTATCCTTTAGTACTGCTGTAAGCAAAATGGCACAACAGCAGCGTAATATCTTTGCCCTTTGCACAATGCACATGATACCAAGGGACAAGGTGAATTCTCTGAGCCCAGATAATTAGTTTAGTAATATAATACAATGACTGGCTTTCTCTGGGGTTCTTGTTTCTGCAGACACATAAAGGCCACTAGACACCACACAGACATCTCAAGACATACTCTAGGGACACTCAAGGTAGATCAGGGCTTCTCTGAGGCTGGAAACTTGTATGCTGCTGCTGTTGAACAGGGACTGCAAATGATGCCTCAAAAACTGAGCATCTCTCAACAGCTGCACTTCTTTGACTTGCAGGAAGGGGAACTGCTGAGGCAGTTGGCACCCCAGGGATGGTGATACCAAGGAAAAGTAATTTGCAAGTCTTGCATTATGGGAAACAAAATACAGTTGTTCTCCCTCCATTTCCTTTCCTGTGTTCCTTCATAGTATGTAAGGAAGTCCTGAAAACTTATGTGTGTATGTAGCCACAAATTTTAAATCTTCAGACTTTTTACATCTAGAAATCCATGTTTACTCTGCTCTGACACACTGTGACTTGCCTGAAGAGCCAGTGAAATGGAGAAAGTACAAAAGTGAGAGCTGAGAAGATATGGGAGGAAAAAAAGATTCTCATGTCCCCATTAGGAACATATTCTGTAACTGAGAATAGCATCCATTCTGGCCTTGAYGTTCACAGCAACAGTGGCTGATGCACTGGCACAGACCCCAAATGTATAAACAAAGGGATGACGGGATTTTCACTGGAAGTGATCAGAATTTACTCTAATTACATAGATAAATTTAGATTTGCTAAATCTGGTCCATGCATATTGTACATTCAGGTTTTAACCACAGACACAGTGATACTGTCTTTTGATCATTAACAGAACAAGCAGGTGTATGGCCCCAGCATGTTTAACTATGTGTTTTAATGTCAGTTATTAATATAGTGGACAAAAAGGAAGTTTTTGAACATGAGAACTAAGAACAGTCTGATTGACATTCTACTTTGATTTTTCTCATTTATTCCAGTTCTCTCTCCTGCTTTCCTTTACCAAACACAATGGCATTGTGATAAAGCAAACTAGCAGCTTCACAAGTGTGGATCCAAGGTAGGAAACTGACTCTTCAATTTTGATCAATGGACAAGAACAAACAACCTATTCAAGATCCCCTTCCATCAGCCATGATTCAACAAACTCCACAGGGCAAGCTACAGTCTCTGCATTTGGGAACATGTCAAGGTACTTCATTGGGCCACCTTTCTCACTCACACAGTTGTAATTGGTCATCGTCAGCTAGACTGAGCCAGACCTGAGGTAGAATAATCATCTTTGTACTAAGAGTGAGGAGCACAGAGATAACAACAAGAGACTGTGCTTTGGTACTGGAAAAGGTGGAAGGCAGGATGCTTCTTACTGTACTGCAGCAACAATCAAAGCAGCTCCTGGAGAAGAGTTTATTTCTATAGTCACGGAAAGCTTGTGGTTGGAGTCTGCCTAGCCAGACCTACTGCAGGGCAAATATTGTATTTATAGGTCACTCAAAGCTGTCCTCAGAAAGGAAAGAGATACTGTTTTCTTCACCATTTCTGAGGCCAGATCTGTGTGACCTATAAATATGACATCAATTGCTTCAGGCCTCCAGGAATTTTAGCTTTTCCCACAGGTGACCCTGTACAAGTCTGGGAGCCAGGAAACTCCCATTCACTGTCTAAGCCTCTTTGGAGCTGACTACGGAGACTGGAAGGGCAAGGAGAGTGAGAGAAGTAAGATAAAGTTAAAGTTTCACTGGGGAAAAAGCATAAGAAATGAGGGAGAAGTTATTGCCAGGAATTAAAATGGAGATGGATAGCTGATAAAAGCATTTCATCAATACTGAGATCTGAGACGTGCACCGCTGTGTTATATGTTGCATCTTTTAAACCAAAGCATGAAGCACAGAACAAATCACTACAGAACTGAGATTTCAGGCATTTATGGATGACCCTGAAAATATCACAAAAGACAGTTCATTTATCAGCTGTGATTCCACCTCATAGGAGACGTTATTGATAGAAAACAAGCCAGCCCTAAGGAAAGACCTCCACATCATGGTACACTGCTAATACTTTGGAGATCAGTGGGAAAGGCAGGCTGAAATACTCCTGGCTTAGAAAGACTGGTGGAAGAGAGGTGGGAAGCAGAGCCATGGTTTCTCAGGACTATCTGCAGGGCTGAGGGAGCTGGATAAGATCCCAATCTCCTAACTCTGGCTACCAGTATGGGACTTAGGTGCAAGAAAGCAGGACTCTTGTACTGACTAGATAGCTCCAGGCTGCGCAGGAAAGTTTCCCCAGCCTAGGGAAGGGAAGCCCAAGCACAGGCGCACAACAGTCCAGGAAACTGGGCATCTGTCTCCAGCCTAAGTCCAGCTGCAATCCAGGCAAGAAACAGATCTGCAAGTATTTTTATTGCTGTTACACAGGGTAACAGCCATGAAGTGAATCTCAGTCTATGGAGAATGAAGACTAAAAATGATTGAAAGGGACTAGTCTGTTCTGAATGCAGATGTGTGATGGGATATTCTGCACAATTCTAGAAAATTTTCATTCTCTGATTGCAATTCAATCTGAGAATTTCCAAGACTTTTAAAGACATTTTATAGGCTTTTAAATACTCTAGAATGATCAGATTTAAGCCTCCTAGTTCCCAGTAAGTACACAAGACATTTCCCCCCATTTCCCCCCTACCAGGAAGCTGAAAGTAATTTGTTTTTTATATTTGCCAACTCATTTCTTCTTTTGGAGAAGTAATTCAAAGAAGGGGACTTAGGATGTGTAATATTACATTCTGTGCAGGTGTAGTCCTATAGGCCACTACAATCATCTTGAATAACACTGTAGGTTTTCAATTTTCATTTTCAATTTTCCCATGCCACTACAGCAGGAAACAGAAAATACAAATAATTTCTTCACACGAATGAGGCATTATTTGATTATTAGCTAGTCTGAGAGATGGAAATCTCAAAAGAGCTAGATATTTTGGGCTAAATTATCAGTAGTGGGCTCACAGGTCAGAGTAAATTAAATTTACATCTCACATCCATTAAAATAATTATGAGAAGATTACAATTATAATTACAAGCTGGTCTTTGAGGTAGACCAAGAATAATTTAAAAGAGCATAGCACTGCTCAGTTTCTTCTGTCCCCAAAGAACTCTGTTGAATAATCTAAGAATCATTCTTCTCAATTTTTTCTAAAAAAAATAAATGCTTAGGACATACATTAGTTTTGTATTTAGGCTCCAATTCAGCTTCCAGGCAGGTGGGTGGAAAAATTCCACAAATTTTTTACCTTTATGGTATGTAAAATAAATAAGAAAATAATGCCCTCCCTCTTTTACAGTGTGGGAAACTGAGTTTGCAAAGGAAAACCACATTCTGCAAAGTCCTCCATCTAACCACAAGAGGGAGAATTTTGCTTCTTTAAGTTGAAAATAGACTAAAAGTGTGTTCTTGCTCTAACTGAAAAAGCCAGTGAGAGTTTTTCTACTAGGAATCCTACAACAAGTTAAAACTACTAATACTTTAAATTTTGCAGAAACTCCTGGAATTTCATGAAGGAGGGATTTCTACTATCATAGGCTTTGCTGTGGGCTTGATTTATGTCATTGTGTCCAAATAGACAGCAATTTGGTCATGGGACACACATTTGTACATAGCTCTTTTTCTCAAAAGCAGAAGTGTATGTTGATGCTTTCTAGGATGTGACATCATCCAATTAAGAAATTTCAATTAAAAAAAGAAAACTATTGATTATATTTGCAAAAACATCTTGGTGATTCTTGTGCAAAAATGTTATTGGAAAAATGACTAGTGTGCTTTATGATTACACACAAGACTACTTATTCAACTTAAATATACATTTCCCATGCTTGTTCCCATGTTGTTTCTACATTTCTTTTAAAAAAGGCAAAATATCTCATCAATGTCCTGAAGAAAAGGATGCAAGGGGAAGAGTGCAAGCAATATAAACAGCCATCATATATGGACATGCCAAGTCCATTTGAATGCCACACAGTTCAGCATTATTTGGACACAGGTAGTGCCTTTGTCTGCAGGAGCAACACAGTTCAACATATGCTATTGAATTAGCCTCTTCTTTACCAAGAGCTATTTGGTTTTCTTTTTCTTGCCTAAAAACCTAATATATAAGTGTAGAAAGAATACGCTCCTCTACTCCATGTAAATGAGATATGCCAAGGTCAAAAGCAAAGCATCTTGTTCTCATCTCTTTATATGAATTTAACTCACAATCTGCTGTTTCTTAAATCTAAGCTCATTTATAACTACTGTTACTAGTCACACATGCAGCTTACTCATACTTTGAATTTGAAATACTAAATTGCAGCACAATAGGTTTTCAACAGTACTATTCTTTTTTTCCTTTTTGAAGTGCTGGAGAAGCATATATTTCATAAATAATTCATTTGGCTTTTAGGAAGCCTGCATAACTATCCTGATTATATCATTTATTTCTGAAGACAAAGGCCCAAACTACAAATCAAAGCTTGTTTGAAAAATGAAATAGATTAATCTTCTCTTGACAGCTTTTCCTGGGTCTCCTGTCACAGACTCAAGTTCAATATGATAAAAATAGAGCTCAGTTTTCCTTTGGTCTCTGTCTCGTCTCCTCCTCTATATAAAAATGCCCCTGTCCTCTCCATTAAGTAAAACATCAAGCCCTTTTATTCCTCCATCTGTTCTTCTATCCTTTACATACTAACGATTAGCAGACCATTTCATCTCCCTTTAGTCCTCCAGGCAGAGGTCTTGACTTTTTCTGCTGCTGTTACTCACCCTGCATCTTGCAGCTTTTCCTCTCTGTCTGTCTCTTGCCCCTCTCCATTTTAATCCCATCACCGGCTTCCTGCCATCCCTCCATTATTGTTGTGTTCCCAAGAACTGGGTAGCTTCACTAAGATTCATCCTGTCAAAGGCCAACTTTGGGGTGCACTACTGACATTAGTGATATCTTTGCCATGAACTTCAAGAAGTTTGGAAGTTTATCTTCTGTATCCTTTTCTCCTTGAAAGCACTTTCATAGCACACTCACAATTCCCCTTTCATCTTCTGACCACAACATGCTCTCCTTCTCTGTAGTCAAATGTCTGATATTTTTCCATGACCACCCAACCATTAACAAACACCTGGACATGAATGTAGTCCCAAAATAGAAGCTTTGTAGAGATGAAAAGGGAGAGCACACTGACAAGTGTGCCTTGACTTACTGTAGAAAGCAAACAGAACTCTTGTTCCCTGAACAAAGGCTTAAAGAAAAAGGACAAGTTTGTTTGGTTTTCTTTACTTTAAGAAAGGCTATTTGACAGCCAGTTCCTTCATCTCACTTTGGGCTTGCTCCTGCAAATCTTCTCAGATCTCTCCTACTGGGGGAACTGGTTGCAAATGCTAGCATGCCAAGGCTGGGAGTCCAGCTGATGGCTTGTTTGCTTCCGCCAAAAGGGGGAAGTTTTGCCCTTCTTTCCATAATCCCGTCCTTGGCTATGCAGTCTCCCCACTTGCTTGCACTTCCAAAAACCTCCTTTGAACCAAACAGATCAAACAGAAAGAGATTATCTTTTTTTTTCTTTTCTTTTCTTTTTTTTTTGCTAATTTATAGTTTTCTGCCATGTCAGTGAGTTGAATGGGCTTACAGATGGATTCAGCAAATGTTAGAGTTCATACAAAGTATTTCATGGGAGTTTGCTGAAACCAGGGAAAGGCAGGGGAGGAATCTTCTCCGTTTATGGCAGGAAGCTATGAGATAACCTCTTCCTGTCTCATGAAATGGCAGTATGAGACTGATTATAATAGTTAATGCTGCACCTGAGAACATGCAGTTGCAGCCTTGGGCTTGCTATTTGCAACTGTTTAATCCACTCCTGAAAACAAGGAGAAAGAGATACAAGAATCTACAGACACGGAATTTTCTATCTTGCAGCTTTTTGGAAGCATTGTTTTCCACAGAAAAGTTAAATGTATGCAATCTATACTTTTATTAAAGAGTTCCCTAAAAGTTTTTAAAGGTTATTTCTGTTAGGAAGAAAAGTCAAACCTCGGTGTTACTCCCATCAGCAAACAGTGCATTCCCAGTCATACCTGTGATCATGCTTGATATGATTAATGGCAGAATGATGAGTTTGAGCATTCTCATCAGCACCTCCCCAGGAAAAGCAAAGTAGAACTTATCCAGGTTAGAGAGCTTGCTGTATTCCCGTACCAGCACACCAACTCCAATACCTGAAAAGCACACAAAAATGTGAAGCATTTAGGGACTCAGCAGTAATTTATAGGAGAGACATGGGGAAGAGGGAAGAGAAATAGAAGATCAATAAAACAAAAATAGTGAGCTACATTTTTACAGCTGTGGTTTGACTTCTAAAGCAAATTAGTAAAGAGATGTTTCCTTTGGGCATTTCTTTTCTCTCCTACATATTGATGATAGTAAAAATAGTGAACAATACATATAATTCTGAACCGGGAGGACTTCTTTAGGTGTGTCTTTAGGGGAAAATTCTGTTTTAATCCTCAGATTATCAGTCCAGTCTGGCAGTGTCTTTTTACTAACCCACTTTTACCAGCTCTAGATGATTCATAACTGGCATTAAGAAATCAATATATTATATGAACACTATCGCACATTGAAGAAACAAAGTGATATGATAGAAGTATTTTGGATAATCAGTACTGGCTAAAATATATCTCTCTCTATAGATATTGGTATATAGGTGTAGGTACATATACATGTACAATACCAGCAGCAATACATTCAGTAACTGCCACTCTGCAAWGTTAGAAAAATGAGTGTGATTGCAATCATTAAATTCATTTAGTAATTTCTGGAAATTTCATCAAGGAAAACACATTTCTGCCTATTTCACTCATATTATTCCACTATATATACAAACTACCAGACTATCTGTATAATAAGTGACTGAGCCATGCTACAAGGCACCTTTGTACTTCCTCTTATCTTTGGCTTAAATGAATTAGCAAAYGGTTCTGGCTACCTAGACAAATCACAGGTAATGAGAACTATCAAAAGAAAATAATTTCCAGGCCAGAAGATAAATTTCTTTAGTCTGACAGACAATACCTTTACTTTCCATTTCAACATGAGGTAGGAAATGGAAATCATTGGTACAGGAAATCTGTTCCTTATTGTTTAGAGAGCATTATGGCTGTTGGTTCCTTAAGTGGTTACAGAATTTTATAGATTCATAATTTGCAGATAGTTTTGAATTTATGAAGATCTCACATTGGAATTTAATAAATTGTATGTTGTTTGCTTACTGTTTATACCTTTTTTCATATTCCTACTCTGGGTTCACAGAAATAAAAAATATATTACATAAACTTTTCTCTTCAGGGTCTTATATCCTACCGCTGCTACAGACACCACTGTTTTAGAGGAAATAGTAGCATCAGGTATGAACTTTGTAATGCTTCAATTCTGGCTAAACTGGGTATCAACAGACCCAATTTCTTATTGGATTCAATGAGAGACAAGAGCATTTAGGACCTTTCATTACGCACAGAGTGCAGAAAGGTCTTATTCATATTAATAGCTTCACTGAAGTTAATTGAATTATTTACATCCCTGTGTATTTTAGTGACATCAGTGACATGTATATTGCAGCAAAATTGTTACAACAGCACATGAAGGTACTTCCAATTTACTTTTATCAGCCTCATTGGCCCATGTAAACTCTKGAGGTCCCAGGAACTCTTCTGGAGCTGAACCCAGAACTGCCTCTTCCCCTTGAGTTTTATTTTTGATGGTACACAGGGCAGCTAAGTAAGACTCTGCAAAGGGACGCTCAGTGAAAACACCTACAATAATAGAGATGTTGCCCAAGAAGTTGCTGTACAGTTTAATTAAATGGGCTTACAGGATAGCCCCTTATTCTAATTGATTGAGGTTGTGGGGGCAGACAGCACCAGCAGCTTCAAAAAGAGATTAGACAAATCCATACACAACAGGTTTGTACTCTTGATACTGGAGGGAATAGATGGGGATCCTGTACTCAGTTCTCTCCTAGAGAAGAAACACACTAATCTTTTTTTCTAGAGAGTAAGGATTTTCTGCAAAAATCCTCCCAAAACATTCACCTCTGCTGTGGTGTGTACTAGTCTGTATGACATCTGAATGTCAGTTGATACAGAAATGTAAATGACTAGCTACTTTAACAGAATTTCTCTCTCAGGTCTGACAGCACAAAAAGATAATGAACCATCTTTTCTGCACTCTCCCTGCAATTGAAGAAACAAGTGCAAGGAACAGAGAGGCAAATTATAAACTCCTACATAGTCTTTATTGTTAATAAGAAGATGGAAAATGAACAAGGTAACCTTTCAGGCAAATAGGCTATTCTAAGCAACAAAGAAGATATCTGATTAGTTTGTCATCTGTGCCAGTGAACAGACAGTTCAACCTCCTTGCAACACCTTGAACCTCAATAGCCTTGAAAATACTTGCAATATTATGTACATGCCCTTAATCAGTGGAAGAAGATACACAAAGATCTCTACTTTTAATCTAGTGGCTAAACCAAATGTGTTGAAAGGAATTAGTGTGCACTTTGAGATAAGCCTGAGGAAGATAAAACTCTACTTGTAAAATAGTTACATATATCAAGATAAACTGATAAGGCTTTGATCCTGCAAATGTCGGTATAGATAGCTGAACTTAAGCATACAAGTATTCTCCATGTCTTCAGACTATTCACATGCCTACGGACAGGCATATGCTTAAATTGCTGCAAGACCAGACTGTATGTTTACTTCAAGTGGTGCAATGCCATTTTACGGTAGAGTACAGGGTATTAAACATCACATTCTGCTGTCACCTTGCCATACAGCTGCTCCTGTGTTTCTGAAGCATGCAAGATATTTACAGTGGTGAGGAAGTTATGTGCCTTTTCCTAGGTGCAGCTCTCTGCCCCACTGTATCACATGGTGGAAGAGATTTTCTCTTTTACATGCTTTGACACAAACTGAAGAGCATCCCCACATGACAAGATCATAGCCATTTACCTGTAGCAAGCTCCTTTTCTCATCAGAGTCCTACCCACTCCTGCTCTGACCCTGCAAAGATAACGGTGCAAGCAGCCCTTGAACCCCAGTTCCTCAAGAGTCTTAATAAAGATGGACATCCAAAAGGCATTATCTCTGACAGAAAAAAACAAATTTCATCCAAAAGTAGTCAGAAAAACTGTGGCCTGGAAGGGAGCGTTGGCACCCACAGAGGAAGGCTACAAGTGCAGCGTGACCAGCACAGCGCAGAGGCATGCATGGAAGATGTCTACAGATAACTGAGATGACTCCTACTGCAGCTCATGCTCAGGGGAGAGTCCAGGTGTTTTCTGGCCAGGAAAGAAGGAAGAGGACAACCTGTGATCTACTGCACTTTGCAAAGAAGTTGAAAAGGGCAACGCATATTTTGTTTCCTTCTGTCAGCCAGGGGTGTTATGTTCAGCCGGTCTGTCTAGGACTTTTTCTAACCGTGCGCCTTTCATTCCAGGTGATGACTCTCATGTTTGCACAGCTGTCAAATTTTCTTCTCTTGCTCCTTTTACATTCAGCAGGATCACAAGCAGGTAGGATGATTCGCTCTCATTTTTATTCTTCAGAATTCTCTTTTTCATCTCCTTGGATTTCACTATGAACATTTTCCATGCTCTCTCAACATTTTTACAGGGTTTCCCTTACACTTTTTCACTTACATAATATATATTTGCTTAGTTTTTGGAGAGGATGTTATTTATCTAGAGGCATTAACAAAGAACAGACTTCCTCATTCCAACAATCTTTTGAAATGACATTGTTGCTCTCACTTCCTTATTTGTGCTACTCCTTTACCAGAATGTGGCAATTATATCTGTATTAACTTGTTCAGTATGACAAAATACAGTAAAATACATCTACCTTTTAAATGGAGCTAGCATCTACCATCTGGTGCTAGAGTTTAGCACTGGAATGTAAGAAGAAACTTGATTTTGTAACAGTAACAAGAAAAAGTTAGTATGCAGAATGAATTTACTTTCATACTGGAACTGGACAAATATAGAGCTTTTTCATCCTAGTCTCAATAACCAAATCACTGGAATTTTGTTCCTGGAAATTCTAACACACAGAAAGAAGTGTGGTCCAGCACGAACATATTTCACATGGTCACCAGTGCTTTTAACATTACTTTGATTAAATTAGCCCCGAGCAAGTGTAGAAGACAGTGTTATAAAATGTTAATTTGTCTACATGAACCATACTCCACCATTTTTGGAGCTCATTCTAACATGGAATTACTTCCAACAACCACAAAGCACTCTACAGCAGGCAGGGCCTCTGTTATTTATTAGAGTAATTCCTTTCTCTTCATTTCTTTTTTCATTTATGGAATACTTCATCTTTTTAAAAGACAGCATAGCATCCCTTTTCCCTCTTGCCCTCTTCCTCATTTCTCAATCACTCCTCCTTTTTCTCTATTCTAAATTGTTTTCTTTTTTTCTCAACTCCTCTCCTTGTTTCTCCTTCCTGCCACATGGCTATGTCAGCCAATATTTTTACTGTAAGAGCAATCCTCTACTTATTTCTTAGTGGCATGTATCACATAGGGTCCACACTTATTCTGCATTACTGGGCAGGAGGGAAGGATGAAGGTGAAAACCCAGCACAATCATGTCTTTAATTTTCTAAGATGCGTATCTCCTTGCAACCGTACGAGAACACATGGCATATATTATGGTGTTCTCTTCAACGTTTGCTCTCCCAGCAGCTCCTGACACAGAAAGTCAAAGGTGCCATCGGATGCATGGGGCTGCAGCTCATGRGCAGGCTACAGAAGGACATTTCTCCCATCTGATCCCATACGCAACAACACACGTCTTGACTACCCGGCATCACTACCCTGGGTAGTACATAGTTTTTCTACAAGCTTGCTAACACACAGCAAGTCCTTCAAAAAAAGGCCATAAATGCAGACTAAGAGAAGCGAGGGGTGGGGGAAGAGGAACATGAGAGGAAAAACAGAGCCAAAGAAAAATGCTGAGAATGAGCATATCAAGAGAAATCAGTTAGCACTCATCTTTCAGGCAGTCCCAGGAGTTCCAGCACAAAAAGCTAGAGAGAATACGTGATTCCCTTTCAAGGGATGACCTATTTTGTTGTGTTACCTGGGAAAAGAGAAGGACTGCAAGGGGCTGTGCTGCGTGTAGTACTCAGTCCGTCACACCTGTGAAGCCTGAGGCTATGCAGGGTCTGGGAGATGCGCGCTGTCTATAAGGTGGCAGAACCAGTCTATCCTGTGCATGCATATGTTGTGAGTAAGCCACAGAAATTAAGTAAATTGTGTCCTGCGAGGCTGCTAAGTTGCAAAGTCTGATTATTTGCAAACCAAACTCCTAACTTTGTGACATTTGAGTATTTGGTGAACGCTTGTTTACAACAACCTGACCTATATCCAGAGCACATGTTCTTTTAGGAAAAAGGCAAATTATTTGCAGGAGAACAGCTGGGACACTACTACATTTTCCTTCAACTACTGTGAAGTTCATGACACAAACTTAGAAACAAATGAAAAAGGAAACGGACACCTTGTTCAGCTCCCATCATCTCAGGGCTCATCTGCACTGTCATACATGGAGAGTGTCAGAGATTTTACTACTGCTATTGTAACCTTCTAAAAATGTGCTGGGAGCAGCATACTGTCTCCTCTCAGCAACCAGCTTGAGCAACCAAATGCAAAAAATGTTTACATTTTTCTTGGGCCATATGGAGGCACAGCTAAATCCTGAAGCCTCTCTATGCAGTTAGGTGGGGTCAACTCAAGTCAGATCTTGAATTTAAAACTCAGAACTACTAGGGTATCTGAATCTGTCCAGGACATCCAGTGTGAAGTGACTGTAGTTATGTTCTTAACATCTGGGGTTAGATGTTCTTCAGAAACTGATTCAATTTTTGAGACGATGTCATGACATTTCATGTTTTTACTTTCTTTACTTCTCCTCACAAGCAAACAAACACAAGAGTTAAAAATAAATAACTGAAGTCCACACATAGACATGCCTGGTTTTATTTCTGACTGAAAGAGAATATAAGTCAGACAAAATTCCTGTCTAACAGGTAGGATTCTCTAATGTGTATTTGCACTTATGGATGACAACACAAACAAGGGGCCTCATGCTGTTAATTGTGGGGGAGTTCTCACTCCATAAGTGTGCACAGCACTGTGGAAACTGCAAAATATCTTCAACTCCCACTGACTTCATTATAGGAAGGACTCTTAGCAGTGAACTGCAAAGATGAGAAAAGATATCCAGTGTGTATTTCTGGAGGATAATTCATCAGTTTTGTAAAATGATGTGTTCTAAATCACGCCATATCCCTATGTGGGGAAACAAAAAAAAGAAAAGGAACTAATTTTTCTTGGTTTCATGTAATTCCAGAATGTAGAAACTCTCTTTCTGCAGAGCAGAATTAGTGATTCTGGCTGATAACTGACAGAAAATGGAGAAATTCCAGGAATTTTTCTTTGATATGGCACTGAAAGAAGAAAAATATGTGGGCATGTTTCATGGTTCAACGCTGATATTTTTTAATTGTATTGTAGTAATATGGACTAATGTATTAACAGAGTAATTAATCTTTTCATATTGTTGTATGCCATGTTGTGCACATGACAGACCAAACAAATGCAATTACTTCTATCATACTGGTGGGTATTATTTGGATTATTTTTATAGCAGATGATTAATGGGATTGAAAAAGCTGGAAGACAAAGTTCACTGACTTGACTTGAAACAAAGTATAAAACATTCACTATGTCAGACTGCAACAAACACAGGCAGGCAATATTTTTACACTCTATGACATAGTCCGAGTCCTTTAACAATATTGTATAAAATCCATTTTGTTTCTGCTTTGTCTAGAAGTTTTATAATATTTTTGGCTGCCTCTTAACTACAAAGGAGTGTCAACTACACAATGCTAAAATGGAGGGTGTAGAAGAAATTCTTACACTAAGTTTATTAATTCAGCTCTATTTAGATCACTTTTAACCTTTCGTAATTTTATGCATTTTGCTGTTTTAAATGTTTCTTGTAAGTCAGCATTCTTTCTAATAAACATACCTATGCTGATTAAAAAACAAAATTGTTAGAAAACTGCATGCAGCTGCAGAGCTAGGATTTAGACTTGCTAGCATTCAATTGTATGGCAACAGATCTTCATTCTCTGGATGCTGGTGTTTTCCAGGCTATCAGTTTGTTTATAAAGATCTGTAAAGAAAAGTCCTCTGAAAACTGTTGTAGAAGAAGAAAGGCTCAAAGTCAGATTTCAGTCTTCTGGAAAACATTCTGTAGGAATGTATTGGAGGAAGGTGTGTTTATTCCCTAGTCGTGGTGAGACCTTCTGTGTCCTCGCTCTGATAAGCCTGCTGTGGGTGCAGCAGTTGTAAATTCCTTCGCACAAATGATGCCATCATCTGATTGTGCAGCGTGAGGAAAGCTTCAGTGGACAGTGGCTCCCTAAGATGGGCTTTTGGTAACGAAGGAAAGGTGCAGTACTGCCCAGAGAGGAAAAAATAGCTTCCCACAGCAGGCAGGAAGGCCTCTGCCACTGGCAAAGCCACCTAATTCCTGCAGCCTTCTGTGCCGCTGGAGCCTGTAGCAGAGTCACTGCTCCCACAGAGCAGCCTCTCCACAACACAGCCCTGCATGTGAGCCGCGCCACCCTGAGTCAAACCAAGGGTGGTTATTTTAAGAGGATATGTCATTCACCCAGGAAAGGGAAAATAATAGGCAGTCTCCTGTGATTATGAGTAACAAATACTCTGTGGAACCACTGTTCTCCCAAAACTGCAGTTTGCAAACAGCAAAGCAGTATGATAATCTATAAATCTCTCCTGTTAACCCCAATCTCAGCTTTCTTCCATTTATCTGAATATGCTGTAGATGTATTTCAAGTCCATGCATCTACCAAATATTTTCAGAATACAGATGTAATTTCCAGCTGAGGAAGTCATGATAAAAGAATATAGTTGGACAGTCACTGTACACTGAATCTACCAAATATTTTCAGAATACAGATGTAATTTCCAGCTGAGGAAGTCATGATAAAAGAATATAGTTGGACAGTCACTGTACACTGAAGGAAAAAAAAAGTTATGATGGCGCTTTATCTATACCTTTCATTACACTCATTTCAGTATGCTGGTGAGAGCTGTCTCACAGAATCTACATATAGAAATAGTCCATCAATATACAGAAAAATTCAGAGTTATTGTGAAGAACCAAATCAATTCATTGGTTAGTCCTTAACTCTGTTAAGATAAGCAAAGTTATACCAAAGATAAAATTTGGCTCCTTCACGGCTTTTCAACAAAATTAGTGACTCATTAGATCTTTGAAGTTAATATTTATAACCTCAAAATAATAAACAACATATTATAAAGATGATGTCATAAAATGAATAATCTAGGTAAAGGACAATTGCTTCCCAGCAGTTATACAACCAACACTCCCTGATGAGTTTGGATGTGTCCTGGTGAAGGCAACTGTCCTGATGGGGAATACTCAGCGAGGCTTCACAAAGAGTGAACTCAAACTGGAACATATGCAAAGAGGGACTAGAGGGGGACGAAGGCAATGAAGAGCCTGCCTTCTGAAAGGAGATTAAGACCTTGGTTAGTCCAACACAGGGGAGGATTCCCTAGAAATACAGAAGATGGCTGAGTACCACAATGAATAACATTATATGACTTGAGAACAAATTGGTGCCTATTAAACCTGAACCACTTAGGCTAGAAATTGTAAGAAAGTTCTCAACCATCAGACGGCTGACTGATGAATATAGCTCCCTAGCAGGGAGTGCAGCATGGAAACCCTCCCTGGTTTTAAAGATGGAACATGATACATTATAGAAACATACACAAAATGGTGTAGCCTGAAGCAGCAATAGACCAGATGTGATAACCCAGCAGGCACCTTTCCATCTCACATTCCTGTGTTTCACCATAAAATTGAAATGTAAGGTGACAATGCTAACTTGCTCTTTTTCCTTTGCAAACTTTCCCCATGGTCCTTTTTATCTGTCACTTCTAAAAACACTATCATTCTCCACCCCACCCATCGGCCATTTGGAAGCCTCTCTTCTCTGCAGTCATCTAGGCACGTACGTGCCTTGTTGCTTCCTCCATATATCCAAGTCCACGCCATCTTAGCTGAGTGCTACATATTTCACTTGGATCCCTTCTGTCACCCACCTGAGATACTGCCATGTCTCTAGTTCTGGTGTTCCTGGCTTCTGGTACACTTGTTAAAAATCRAAACTTTTTTTTATGTGGCCTATCACATTACCCTGCCAACGGCACCCTTCCAATGCCACCCACAAAGTTAAAGCTCCTTGTTCCTTCTTGTAAAGACCCACCAATATTCTGTTATTTTTCCACAACAATTGCCTGCTCTCCCAAAGCCCCCTGAATGCCTTTGGACATCTTGCCTAGCCCAAGAAAGGTTAGCTCRATAGTGCAGTTCTGGAAATGTACATCTTCATTTCAGATCCTGGAAACATACAGGAAACTAAATGGCTGGCAAGGACATGAGAGAGGTGAAAGGGTAGTAACTGGCTATATGTGCATGATTCTGACCCGTCATACCTTTGGTCTTAAACAGAGATGAGAGRAAGGGACAGTAAGCAGCACAGGCTGTTCTAGACATCCCCCTGCTGGAAGAGAAATGATTCTGACCATAATAAATTGAGATAAGCAGCTGGAAAGGTAATTCAGTGGAAACCAAAGACAGACTGATAGTGACTTGCAGGAACACCATTCTTCTGAAACTAATGAAGACATCAAAGTGTTGAGCAACCAGAGAGATGACCTAGAAAATTTGTTCAGATTAAGCAAGGCCAGGGTGTCCATGGTTCCAAAAGCATTCAAGGAACAAGAAATGGCTGTTTTGCAAGATACTGTGAAAACATTTAGGGTTAGATCATTTATAATCTATGGAAACTGTCACCATGTGTCACATGGAATCTTCTGAGGCACATGTAAACATTACAGACAAGCTAGTAAACATGCTCACAAATCTTACAGTGTTCTTGTAAAAGAAATACATACATTTGCCAATAGTACAACTGTCACTTGTGAATAGTGTCAACCTGAGCATTATCTGATTACTGGGATCTGTAGGGGCAAATTGTCTTTATGCTTTTATAAGATGTAAAARCAAAACAAAGAATATTTTATGTTCTTCCCTTAAATAATACTGGGAAATCGGAACTGTTGTTCTGGTGTTTTCATTGGGCTTATTAGTTCCAAGGCACAGGAATATTTCACTGACTTCAGGAGCTTTTCTAGCTTTGGGGCTTTAGAAAGTGTAAACTGGTCTGATGTTCTTTCCTTCCAAAGCTCCCTTTGTTTTTTTTTTWAAAAAAGTAAAAGTTTGCAAAGTATTCTTGATCTCTGGGTTCAGCTTTTAGTCATACTGGTGTGATCTGTACACATGAAGTGAAATCCAAGGTTTATGTTAAAACAGAACACAAATTACATGGAGAATAGGGAAATACTTCAGGTGTCAGAGGAGCGAATAAAAGTTGGTTTTCCTTTGCTGAAAAACAGGCTTAAAGGTATTAGCGTACAGAAGAGGCACTGTGCTTGACTTCAGTTACCTTTCTTTYCATTCGTTAGCCAGTTTTCTGATCTCAGGGCGTTTCTGAGCCTCACCAGGATATGAAACTCGCAAATGAAAATGTTGGCCATCTGCATTGTACTTTTTGTCTATCAAAACAATCAGAGACCCTTTTGCAATTGCTCTGTTTCATAGCTTTCTGAACAGATTCTGACCTGCATCAAACTGTATGGGGTGTGATGGAGAAGAACAGGCAGAGAAGCACCACAATGGCTTGAAAAAGTATAAAAAGTCGCAGGTGTCCTCGGTGATGCTCCAAATTACAGCAGGAAGACATCAGGGTCTTCTGTTATGTTTCCAAGCGATCACAGTCAATTCCAGATGTCTGGTCAGCATTTAGTATAAATTCCAAGTCAATAAAATGTTTACGTTTCAGAACTCAAGAATGGAATCAGATGCTTGCTGTACAACTGTACTTGTCAGAAACCTACAGGGCAATAAGTCACTTGCTTTACTATATTCCCTTTATTCTTTTCCCTGCTAGGAAGAAAACTCCGTTTTTTCGTAGTGTATTTCCCAGGGCAATTAATTGTCTTCACTCTTTGTAACCTTCACATTGCACTATGTAAGCAAAGAGAACTGGCCCAGAAGAAGACAGCCTGAACTAATCTAATAGATTACTTCTTGGTAAAAGTATTAGGAAACGGAAACGAACAACACTGAAGCCTTACTCTGTTTGCACAGTAAGTTTTTTATTTTTAAAACAGGTCTGCCAAAAATCTAAACCCCTTATTGTGAGAAACTGGAAGATCTTCCAGGGCTATATGGTTCGGCAGTTCCAGGCTACCTTTGCGCGTGAACCTTTCCACCCTCAGCAGTACAGTGTGCTCCCTGGCTTGCACGTGGTGGTCTTCCACGTGGCAAGAAGCCATCAGTTGTGGGAGATGTTATTAACTGCTCTGCTGCTGCCTTCTGCCTGTGAAACATCCATTCTTGCAGGGATGCACTGGTGGGCTTCCAGCAACACTACCATGTGTGGATGCTGCTCTGACATGGATGAATTTTACAGGCACTTGTGCTTTTAAAAGCAGCTGTCCAGTCTCCTCATATCTGATTATAGAGGGAGCCTAGCCTTTCTAGCTACAGTTAGCAACCGTTGAATACACCTGACCATTTGCTTCCTTTTAAATCAGAGACATGCGTAGAAAATATATTATTATACAGAGATATTACTACTCAGGATTCTAAGATAATATAAAACAATAATTTTCATGAAAATCAAAAAGAGTGAACTTCTGGCATATGGACTACTGGAATGACACCATAAAGCACAGAAGAGATGGTCCAGTGGCTGTTACACTCACTGGACGCTGAAAAGCTACAGCTCCATGATTCAAAGTTTCTGCAATGCTCCTGCAACAGATAAGAACTATATATAATGTAATCACTGCCTCAAAAAAGTAGGCAGAAAAGGAGCTGTAATGCTAGTGACTATCTTCCAACAAGGGAATGGGACAAGTTGGGTGTCTGATCCTGCAACAGGCTGACAAAACTGCTTGATTTCTGAGGTGCAAAAGCAGGCGCTTGGGCATGCTGGAGAAGCCGGAGAGGCGGGATGCTCACTTACTGCCTTCCTCTCCTTGTCTCAGGGCGCCAGCAGTTCTGCGCTTCGCCGGCTCCTGCAGCGCTGGACACCTTGGACAGCTCCTGGCTCCCTCCTARGCTTCTCCCAGCTCCCTTTCCTGCTTCTTCCTGAGCAGTGCTGCAGGTCTCCCTCCACAGGGCAATCCATCACAAGAAAGCCCTGTTTTAAGATCCTAAGTATGTAGTATGGGGGCTGACAGTCATGGTTAACCATGAAGAGGAGAAGGAAGGAGGGAGTTCACGGCAGCGTGTAAGAATGCTTTCCCCTGCCTCACGCAGAAATAGCTTTTATATCCCTTCTAGAAACATCATGTACTGAAGAAGGAAAACCTGCTCATCACAGCCTTTCCTGATGGACGGCTATTTCAATTTAAATATTGTATTTCACATCTTTCTCATGAGTATTTGAACAATGGCAGTGTCCTATGCACGTACTGCTGAGATGAAACTGCAGGGTCACAGGGAGSCTCAGAGACACCTGAAGTTCCAAAGTTGTATCAGAAGAGACTGACCTGCACCCCATGAAGGGACAGAAAGCATTGGTGACGYGAAAGTTAATGCAAGCTGAAGCCCTCAGAAGCATGTTCCCCAAGCAGACAACTATTAAAAAAGGATATTTGTCTATTTGTTGAAAACTACATGTATTTAAAGGAACTGCAATCTATGTGTGTATAAGCTGAGTATGAAAACAGAATTCGGCTCCAGAATAACATGATGATGCAACTCAATGTCCGATACTATTAGGTACTCAAATCATTTACACTTTTATTTTCCCTACAAGAAAAGGGTCATTGTGCCGAAGAATTCTCCAGGAATATGTGGCATCAGGCTAGGACCCACAGCTTAAGGAAAGAATATGTATTTACCTCTCTTCAGCCTTTTATCTTCATCACTGCTTTGGTGGCTTTGCAGCAATGACTCCTGGGAGACAACAGGAGGATAAAAAAGAGAAGCCGAGAATCTTAAAAAGTGTGAATTAAGCTCTCCCTTTGCAACTGTGCTTTGTACCAGCTGTGCTGGACAGCTGTTTCAGGGTGTGTAAAGTTCAGGGATATTTTGGGTTTCTTCTGACTTCTTTATTCAGGGCAGAAGAGCCACCTGAAGTAAGCTGACTTTTCAGTCGCTTTGGTTAGCTCAGCTGCCTTGCACTCAGTAAGGCCAGCAGAGGAAAGAGATGCAAGACATCCCTTCTTTTGCAGTTCAAGCTACTGACCTGGGGCTGCCTAGTCTCCTCCCTCCTTACTTCTGCCTCCTACAGGTGATCCAGGCAAGTCCAGGGAAGAAGTYATCTGGGTAAGCAGAGGCACTCATTGCTTCCTTGCAGTGCAAGGGAAACACACAGCCAGGCTGTAATCCTGAACTACAGTCCCATCGCTGTTGTGCTCTCAGTGTAACACAGTGGCACGAGGCCACTATTCACGCTAACTTGTGAAGATGCAGTCCACCCCGTCTACATGTTTTTCCAGGCAGTTCATTGATTCTTCCCTGCCCTCCACCTCCCTCTGATCGTTTACAGTCCAAAGGTTCCTGGGAATAAGGGTTAGAGTAAAGCTTTTTAGACAGTTCTGACAATTTACAGAACCAAGTACTATGCCTGGCGTTTATTCAAATGCCKTAAGCAATGCACTGAGAACTAAGGAACAAGGAACTTACTTCTGAGGCCCAGGATTCAGGCAAATCTCGCCCTGAAATTAGACCAACAACAAGTCTCAGAATTAACTCTAAATCTGAAGTTCAGTGAATTTCACACTCCGGATCTGAGTTCATAGAGCTCTCTGAATCAGTTTGGCGGTCTGAAGCAGAACCTCTGTTAAAGCAAGAGAAATAACTCTAAGTGTCAAACATTTTTCCAAGTGTCTTTTTTTTTTTTGAGTAATGCAGATATGGGTGTTTGCAGCAAAAAGATTTGATGTTGCTAAGATATTTTCTGTACCGATTCTAAATCAGATTTTTTCTTCAGACTCTTAAAAGAAACTTCAATGTTTTGGAATATGTGAATGACAGACAAATAACAGAATGATCCCAATATACCAGGAGAAGCAATTTCTTTTGAAGGAGGAAGTGTTCCAGATTTGGAGGGTTTCAGTTTCTGTCTCTTCTCTTTGCAGGCACAGGCGTAACCAGTAACCCCCAAAACTTTTCAGCAGAGTAAGGATATTAGTAAAGATAAGCATACCGTCTCAGAACGCTGAACATGGCTCTGAAAGCGATGCAATTGTAATGCTCTGAGGTGTTTTAGGTCAAAGCTGAATTTACTTTGCATTGTGATCAGGGAAAACGTAGCAGGGGAAATAAATAATCATTTCACCCCTTTGCATTTCTGAACAAAGGTCTAATACCAATAATCATGATTCCATACGACAGGGTCTGGTACTCCAGCGCTCTCCAGCAGAGTTGAACAGCCTTCACAATACATTTCTATAACTTTCTGCATTAATACTCACGCATACCCTTCTGAGAAGTCCTAATGTATTTCTGCCTTCAAAATGGTGACACTCTCCTTTATTCATGAATGTTCTATCCTTCCTTCCTCCAAACTAAGTTAATTAATAAACCCAGAAGTAATTTCCCAGGGTATGTTAAGAAAGAATAAATATGTAAGTTTAACTACAAAGGCCTTGTGGACTGCTGGTCTGCTGCAAGCATTCCTCAGGCTATAATAAGGAGATGACATTTGATGATGACATGCACTACAACTAAGCCATTTTTACATGGATTTCATCGTTCTTGTAGAAGTTCTTTCGCCTCCTGGAAATATTGAAAATGTGACAGACACAGAGCTTGTTGCAAAACGGAATTTGGTCCAAAACGCAGGGAATCTTCCTGAAGACTTACTCTGCCATTTTGCAGAGCTTCCCTGAGTGCTAGACTGTTCATGACAGCGTAGCAGGTAAAGAGGCTCAAAGACACAGGAGGTATGTTGGTGCTCGCCCCTCTCTCCAGGACAACGGCAGGTAGGTCCTAGTACACTGGCCAACCCTGCCCCAAGTTCCCACCTTGCCAGGCTCTGTGGGACTCAGAGAAAGCTCATTTCAGAATTACCAGCTTGCAGGATCATGTCACACACTGCAGTTCTGCCTACATGCACTGAAGACCATGAGAAGTGAATAGTTTTGGGCCACTTCTGTCATGGGGAAATAAGTACACCAGCTCATAAAAGTGTACCTGAAGGCAACACTAGAAAAAGTCATTGCACAGATGTATTTATACACGTACTGTGCGGGACGGTCAGATTTTCAGAAGAGGCTGGCATTCAGCACCTCCAGCTGTTACGGGCAGATTTTCAGAGAAAGCCTTTAGCACTCGGGCTCCTGAACTCACAAAAATCTCTCCCCTTATCAAAGAGGTGGGCAAGGAACTGAGCTCCTTCCAACAGTGAATGTCTGGAGGGCAGTGCACRCACATGCACGCACACACCCGTGGACACCTGATCACAGCTGATAAACAGCTATAGGGAGCTCCCAAGAGAAGAATAATTCTCTCCTGACCAGACATGCACAGAAACGGATACAACCCACCCAAAATGCAAAGCAGCAGGTAAGTCGTTGGAAAGAAAAGCATCAAACAGCAGACGCTGTTAACGAAGCGGTTAAGGCGGCACCTCTCTGCAGGAGCGGTAAGGCGAAGGATGCTCTCCTCGCCCGGCGTCAAAATCGCCACCGGCACAAACGCAGGGGGTGCGACTGGGGCCAGCACCGCACCCGAGGAGACGTCGCGCGGCAGCTCCTGCCGGCCCTTCGCCCCCCGTTCGTCACCAGGCGGTGAGGGCAGGAGCGACCCTGCCGCCACGCCGCGACGCCGGAAAACCGCCGCGGCGGCCGGGCGGCACCGCCGAACTGCCCCGGCCGCGGGCCCGGCCCCCCGATCCGCGCCGAGTTCCCATGTCCGCGCCGCCGGCCGCCCG
>NW_020447416.1:10647-50070 GCF_003343035.1 Apteryx rowi | reverse complement strand
GGGCAGACCCATCCTTTCCTGCCCACCTTCGCCATGGCGGGCGGCGGCGCCGGCGGCGCCAGGCTCGGCCCGGCCCGGCCCGGCCCAGCTCGATCCGCTTCGGCTCGGCTCGGCTCGGCTCGCCTCCACCCGGCGCGGCTCGGCGCCGGCTGTGCGCGCTGCCCGCTGCGGCGCGCTCACTTAGGGGCGGAGGAGCGGGAGGGGCGAGGCGGGGCGGGCTGCGGCGCGGGCGCCCCTGGCAACGGCGGAGCCCGGCCCGGCCCGGCCCCCGCCGCCCCCCCGTGCCGAGGCCCCGGGCGGTGCGCGGGTGCTGCGGTGGGGGGCAGCCGGTCCCGCGGCGGAGAAGCGGGGGGGGGGGCAGCGAAGGGCCTGCAGGTTTCACCACTGTTCTTTTTTTGGTGTTTTGTTTTCTTCCCCCCCCCCTCCAGATAGCGTTAAATGCCGGAAGCGTGAGGAAGCGTTGGCTGCTTTGTGCCGTTCGCTGCCAACGGTTTCCTTTGACGCCCCCCGCCGGGGGCCTGGCGACACTGTATGGCACCGTGGCCCCCTTCCCTGCGGGGCTGTGGTAGAATTTTCGGTACCTGTTTGTAAACGTGCGGGCTCTGTTTTTCAAACTTTCAGGTCATCTGGTAAATGCAAGACAAAAAAAAAATTAAAAATTAAATTGGGGCTGGTGTTGTCGTGCTGGGTGACAGGCGGGCTGGCAAGGGGCAGGCGAGCGTGCAGGGCCGCGCACCGCAGGCTGGGTTTGTCTGATTGAACTGCATCTGGCACCACCGGCCCCCAGTTGTGTGCCCAGGTGGGCTGGGGGATCAGCGGGAGCACAGGGGAAAACCCTCACGCGTTTCCTTCCCATGCGCTCCAGCTGTGCCGGGGCGACTGCGAAACTGGGTCCTCTCCGGCACACCGTGCTGAGACGGAGACCAGCCCTGAGAGCACTGGGGTGAGGAGCCAGAGCCGTTGCTCTTGCCAGCAGTTTGCTGCATAAACGCATTTTTAGAGAGGCTCCTAAATAAAAGCGGCCTTATTTCTCAAATGTGTTGAGCACCTGCTTCTCTCGCCATCAGGCAAATTTAATTTAAGAAATAAAGGGAAGCCTAGTGGTAAAAAGGAAGCCGATGAGTAAGTATCGCTTTAATTTAATTAAATCATAAAAGGTTGTAGACCACTTACAAGGAAAACTGGCATATTACATTGTTAGGAAGCCAAAGAAAGAGCAAAACAAAAATACCTGATGCAAAGAAGCAGCCAGGAAACATCATGGCTCCTTCCAGAGTTTGGCATGGAAATGCAGCGAAGTGAGAGCAGCCTCAGGGGTGGAAAGAGAAAAGGCCCCTGGGGTTTCAGGGTGAGCAGGATGGGGCCTACCCCTGGCAGAGGAGCTCTGGCCCCGGTCCCGCTGCCACGGAGGGTAACACCTTTTTTCCATGTGCACCGGGAATCTCAGACAACACCCTGGCGTGAATAAAAGATCCCATTTGTGGGGGGGTTGGTGCCTTTCTGCACAGTAGCAACAGCATCAGTTGTGAGACAGTGAGAGCTCAGGCCTTCCTCCTTTTTTCTTTCTACTTGCTTTCTCATGAATCCCCTCTTAAGATTTACTCTGCTTTGCTTTTAGACTGTCGTGGTGACCTGGAGGACAGCTGCAATCCAATGGCTCTGAAAAACAAGATAAATTTACTTAGAGTTTACTTTTTCCTCACAAAGTTTTTATGGTCTGCGTATTTCTCTACATGCTTTAAGTGTCCCATCCTTTTCACATTGAGGATTTAATGGTAGGTTTTTTGTAAGAGCTAGAATTAACTACAGTACTTTAAGCACGAAAAGCCTCCCAGCTACATGTACATGGGAGTGTGCTTGTGGCTGGTATTTGCCTTTTTGGGGTAGCAATATCTTAGAGTTGTGCAACCTGAGGAAAAAAGTGAAGTTATGTTCCCTACCTTATTCCCAAATTTTGGGATAGTAGAACAACACATATTGAATTGTGTTGAAGACACGTGTATGTACTTTTTGTTCCCCATCAGAGTACACTGTTTTCTATTCTTTTGTTAGTGTTTTATCTCTAAAATCATTCAAAAAAACCCGCCAAAATTCTGACCTCTTTTCTTAATAATGTATCTTTCTTTTTTCACTTAATTGACTGTAATTCCAGGGACACGAACCTGAAAAAGTGAAGTTGATAACTTACGACATCCCTAGAAAATTAGAGAAACATTTAAAAAAAAGACTTAGGCAGGTAAAATAGAGCTCTTTTAAGCATTCTGATGAGCAAGCTCTTTTTAATCTGATCTCCCTATTATAGACATTGGCTTTGCTCCTGGAAGTAAATTCAAGCTGGCAGTTTCTGTATGGGGAGCTAAAAAAAAAAAAAAAGTAATAAAAGTGTCCCAATAAAATGGAAAAGAATTAAAGATACCCCAACCCCATGGATCACTCTTGAGATGTTGAAGGTATTTTAAAAATGAACACAGCTATGGAAAAACACCAAAAGAACTAATGCTTTGGGAGGCTAGCAGCTGATACAGGTGCCAAACACACTTGCTGAGCAAACAAAAGTCTGAATTTTATTTAAACAGCATGTTTTTTTAGTGTTGTGTGATCTCAAGACATCCTGGAATCATGATGAAATGAATAGGATGCATCTGTGAAGAAATGGCAGTACATTCATGTGTGCAGATGATAGGGACATATTCTCTAGCCATATTGCTCACTGTTACAAAGTTCTTAGATGTATCATGGGCAAGACTGTATAAATGACAAAATGTTTTTTTGTGATGGGTTCTGAAAATTACTTGTAATGCATATGAAAGGTGCAGAGGAATCACTCCTGAAATTCACATTTGCCTGCGACAAAGTGACATGCATTCATTTTTTAGCTCTGTCACATACACTCTGTATGATTCTTCCCTTGAAGGCTAAACTAATCTGGGTTACCTTGCTGTAGGCCTAGGATCACATGTAACTTTTACACTAATAGGTTATTACTGCATGGAGGCTTAAAGTGTATTTAGCCCTTTGTCTCAACATTCGTTCCCAATCTGTACAACTGTCTTGCCAACACTTTAAGGTCATTAGTTCAGAGCAGTCAGATACAGCCCAGTGGAAGCTTGCCTCCTCCTACTCCTTAAAAATGTTTTCAGAGATTGCAGTTAAGAGAGAAGAAGCCGCTGAGCCTCAGTCCCTCAACTTTTGCTGCCAGATCAGCCAGTTATTATCACCTGCATATGCTTTGGTAACAGCCGACTCAATCCATCAAAAGCTAGTGAAGTTCCTCTCCCTGCTAATTTCTGATGACTATAGGTATGCAAATTTGTCCCAGGGAAATGCTGAATTTAAGGAGAATTCTTTCATTGTGGGTACTGAATTTCTTGAAATGCATTGATATAACAAAAGGATTTGGCAAAGTTCTCAAAAACCAGGTTCTAATATTCTACCTAGAATGCACGCAGAATAACTGAATCTGCTTTCTTTTATTTGTTTGAGTTTGAGTTTAACTGTTACCATTAAGCCAGGTAGCATACGGGAAATTTGAAGACATAGAGTAATTGTCTGCTGTTAAATAGATTTCATCTCCAGGAGAAAATAATCCAATAAAAATGATGGTGTTTGTAAGTAGTGCAAACATTTCTAGGTGTCATCTTTTGGCACTGGACCAGCTTGCTGCGCTGGCTACTTTTATCATTAAAGTAACTGAAATTCTTTTGGTTTTGGAATATGATAAGCTGAACAGTGTAATCTTTATGGAGTTAACTAAACATGAGCCATTAAGCACAATGTTTTTATCTCCAAGTTACAGAACTAGGCTATTAACAAAGTCGCCTTGCTTTTGTTCCACTCATGAGCTTTTTTAGCCATACATAAAGGCTGAAATTAGGGATGGAAATGAAAAGTTTGATTCTGGATGCAGTTCAGGAAAGGGCCAAATGAGGCTTAAGGAAATGCATGAAGCTCTCTTACATGTGTAAAAATACTCTCCTGTAACTTGGCACACAAAACTGCAAGATCTTTCCTTATGGCCTGGGACCTGCGTCTCCTGATGTCTGGCCTCAAGGTTTAACTGCCCTATAAGCCCTGTGATTCAGCTGGCTGAATTTATTGTAAAATAAACAAGCAAACAAACAAACAAGACATTTTTGGAGGATGTTTGACTGTCCTCAGGGCAGAGCTGATGGGGTATTGCTGCTTTTTTGTTGTTGTTGGGAATACAGGTTTCATGGCAGTAACAGCTCTGCCCAGGGTTCCTGTTTTAGCCAATACAAGCCAGGCTGCAGTACCAGGTTCCCTCTTAGTATATTTAACCAATCCACTCTTTGAATTTTAAAGGCAAATCCAGGTTTATTGCGGAAGCTGCTTCTGAATACACAGAGAGATCCTTATTATATACTATCATAACTATTCCATATAAATATATATATATATGTACACACACACTAGTATATAATATACTATTGCTGTTTGCATAGGCTTTTCTACTGTGTTACCAAAGACACTCTCAACTTTATCAATTTGGTCATTCCTCTCTGTATTTTCCACAGCTGAGTTCTTTCAGAATTGTTGAGTTAATGGTCAAAAGATGTTCAATGTAGGTAGAATGGTCTAGATTTGGCCTAAAATCAACAAGGATAAGAGGGTTTGCTTTGCTTTTTTAATAAAAACCTGTGCCAAATTCGTGGCATGTTAATAAAAAGTTTAAAAAAACTAAGCTAAAACTAAATCTAAAACCCTTCTTGTTTGATTTTGTTGGAGCCAGTGGGATCATAGCAGGAAAGAATTTGACTCTACTGAAGATGTTTTTTTTAATTGCCCATATGTAGCCATTGAATGCTGAATATGTTTTCTTTTCAAGAACCCAATTTACTTGAATCTCAATTGAACATTACTGCTTTATCAGCCACTTTTCACTGTGAGCTTTCACTCACCTCTGTCCAACTGACAGACAAGAATGATGATGAATGCACGCTAAAACCCCTTGATGATGGTGAACCTGTTACACCTTAAAACACCTGTTACATGTTTTCTAGATCACTTCTAATTTTTACTAGTTGTGTTCCTGTTCTCACAAAGGTTAGTGTGAATAGTGTCACAGATTTTGATGAAAGCTGGAGCAGACCCTGCCCTGTGTAAAAATGAAAAGAATTCCCATCAGTGGGAAAGGTTTTGAATTTTTTCTTTCGTGTTTTAGGTAGTGTAAACACTTCATATGTGCTTGCATGTTTGACTGGCTGCAGACCTTTCACACTGTAAGAAAGTAGGCAGGCAGAGTGGGCAAGTGGCATAAAAATCTGTTTCACAAATTCAGATTTAAGTGATGGCTATGTACTATTTACAAAGGGTTGAAGGAAAGTTGTACTTAGCWAGTCATCAGGTGAAGATATGTTTTATGAAGTCCAGCAGTTCTCACTTGACTTGAAAATATTGTCAAAGAGCTGTGAAGTGATCATAAGCCAGCAGCTGTGTAAATCCAGGTACATGTTGTGGTAATAGTGGTTCTAAACAGTGTGGTTCTAAAAGTCTTCCCTTTTCTCAGTTATTCCATCAATAAAGTGCCCATGAGAAGAGCTAGACTGACACGACTGCAGTTTCCGTTCCTAGTTACTTAGAAAGTCAAGGGTGGGTGTCAACCATATGTTTCCCACAGCACCCTACTTTAGCCTAACATGAGAAGGAGTTCTGGCAGCAGTAAAAAAGCAATTAATTTTGCATGTTGATTATACATTTTTATGTTTCTCCAAAGCATTCAAAAAACCCTGGCCTTGATTTTAAGAAAGTCAGCACTAGTAGGGATGAGGTTTGTGTGTGATGGAGATATCTTCATGGGCAAACTTTTATTCAATAACCAGTTTTTAAATGTTCACAGAAATTCATAAAGTGCTGTCCTCGGCTGCTGGATAGGTCCATATGTGAGTAAGATAGGACCAGGTAGGCACAGAGATAAATGCGTCTGCAGTCTGGAGTGGAGGCTGACCATTTGATTTCTGCCATAATTTCCCATCTGCTGACTCAGAAATGAAGGCTACTCAGGGCAAGTGACTAAGAGGATTTGAACTGAGTCCAGTGGTGGTTTTCAGGACGTTTGGGCAATAGTCCACACATTATTGTTTGGTGACATGACTTGCCACAGGCTGTCCAAAAGTGAAAAAAGTATATAATATTGCTCTTTGGCACAGCATTACCTATGAGGCAGCTCAAGCTCAGAGCAAGAGTTGCTTCACAGCAGTGCTGGCGCCTGACCTCCAGGACCATGTGAGAAGGTTGGACCCTCGTTGTACTGGCACTCAGTTCTTATCATCTGGAAGAGCTGAGAAATATAAGTCTGTTAAGCAAATATCATTTTGCTAGTGGAATAATAAATTGTTCCCCAGACAAAGATGATGATATTACCTAGCCATGTTGGAGTAATGTTTTATTTCCATAGTGCGCAACGTGCATATGCATTAATATATGGTGACAGTGAACAAAGGGCAAAGTACAGGATAATATGCTGGTGCTGCTCCAGCAGCTCTGCAGACTGACTCATTATGTGATATATCATACATGTAGCTACTTTAATACATATGTAATTATAAAATTATTCATTCTTGCAGACAGCTGCTCTTTACCGCTCTTCACAAATGGCATAGAAGGAATTGAAGGGCTCTATTCACCCACACGCCATTTGAAGACTTATTTAATGAAGACATAATGAAGCAGAATGCCTTTTTGGTGGAAGATAATGATAACAAATGACAAAATGATTTTAAAGCTCAAGTCTCTTGGTAATACATTGAAATGGATGAGTGGGTGAACACTAATCTGGAGAATGTTATGTGAGTTTGAGGAAACGGGTTAACTTACGCACCCAAAGATCCAGAAGGTGATTTGGAGGAAGGTGTTCAGAACTGCTGTTGTGCAGCACTCCAGGATGAGTTACAGACACATGATCTCTCCTTTTGTTTACTTGGAGCAGTTGAAAATGCTTGGTGCCCTTGACATCCCTTCTAGCCACAGCTAAGCAATCACTGCATTGCCAGTTTGTTACCAGGAGCTTTATTGCAAGACTCTGAAGATCTGCTGGCTGTGTCTAAGCCTCAGCTTTTTTAGTTGCCTGAACACATTAGAATATTAGCTTCCAGTTGTAAAGTAAGTTTCTAGCCCAAAAGTGTGTGAAGAAAAAGTTTTAAAATGTAATGCTAATGCACCCTAAAAGCTCAGAAGGCAAGTAGAACTCACCTTTTATAATTGTTTAAAATCTCTTGGTGTTTACAGCAGCCTCATCATTTCCTAGGCATTGACTCACGATTTTTAACACTTTTGGTTGGCAGTCCTGTTGTGTACACATCTGGGGAATTATAGTCATTGCTGACAGTCTTATTTTGTAGACTGTAAAGTCTTTGGAACAGTGACATCACTTTGTACTGTATTTAAGTACTGGTTATTCTAACAGAGTCCTGCTCCACAACTGTGTCTGGGGGCACTTTCAGCACCTACATAATAAAAATAACATCAATCTCTAAGCAATAATAATGAGAAGGCAATTTGCAGTGGCTTCTGTGCCTCAACTACCCTACCCATTCAAAGTTACCAGCATAAGAAATTGAAGGGAGGATAAGAAACCCTGAAATGATTTGGCAGGGCTTATTTGTTGCTAATGGTTCTCAGGGGCAGCAGATGTGAAGACAAAACTTTCATTTTTTTCTGTGACTAAGGCTGGCTGATGGAGGTGATAACATGATTTTCTGTCAGGGAGTTTGGGCTGCTGTGCTGGAGGAAAATATTCAGCTTGCATTGCTGTTGGGACAAACAAACACTAATAGCAGAAGTAAGAAATCAGAACATAAAGGTGGATTTTGAGAAAATGTGGGGAGCAGCAGAAGAAAAATGATACTGAACTCATCTGGGATACTCAGGATTCTAGACTGTACTGCAAAATCATGTTGCGGTTCAGTGCACAGATTTATTTCTGTTGTCTGGGACAATACCCACTTGAAATGGCCCAATTGCAACTGATAGAAAATTAGGAGATTTGGGAATAGTCATGTAATTAGGCTCTGACAATTAGCTTCTGCAGCATATTCAGTACTGTGCTTGATGCCAGAGATGTGATGGATTTTTGAAACTTATGATAAGCATAGGCAGAATATAAAATGCTATGTAGGAATTGTACCTTTGAGTCATACTTGTTTACCTTTTTCAAAAAGACTGGGAAATATGGTATGCCTAGAAGAATTAGTGAGAATGCAAGTTTAAAGTGTTCCTTGGCAGTTCAAGTCAGAGAGGAAATAACAACAGCCTGCCTACATAATAAAGCTGTAAGAGTGCAAAAGGAAGAGACTGGTTTTCTCTTCTTTTGCTACTGGAAAAAGTACAGTCAGGGATCTGAAGCAGATTTCTTTTGCTTTGACGTCTCCTGATGAAAAATATTCTTGTGACCAGGTATTTTCTTATGATTGCTATTCAGCCAGTATTACACTTGCACTGGGGCTCCACAACAAAGCTGTGGCTCTGGAAGCGATGGGGAACCACATGTGGCAGAAACAAGGGAGGCTGACAAAAAGCAGAAGCAGATCAACTTCTCTGTCTTAGAGAAAAACTTCTGCCCTCCTCTGATGACTTTTGAGGCATAAGAGAGTCTTTTCCATTCACCCTCCCAAATCTATGAAGGATTTCTGATGGAAGACAAATTTGACCCATACTGCTTTTTGTTGCCACACAGTAGCTGCAGAAAAAGTCTGCTAGGAGCAAGGAAAAGAAATAAATGCAGTGCAGCACAGAGCAGTCAGGTGAATCCTCGGTCAATGTGGCAAGTAAATCTTACACACAGCTGTTAGCATACAGGAGACTATATTTTAGTGCAAATTATGCAAGGAGTTTGCACAGTGATATGGTCATTGTTTCAGTATATCATATAGAAGTTGTTGTTTTTATTATTTCACAGGACACGTGGGACTTACTGTCAGTGTCTTCTTTTCTGCCTTGTGACTATTGCAGTCCTGTCTATGCCTTCTAGTGCTTCTGTTCTTAGACCTGTAAAATGAGGGTGGTGGTGCTCACTCCTCACTGGTGGTCCCTCAAACATCAGTAAGGGAGCAGCGCTGTACAGGAGGTAAGGATTTCTAGTTTATTAGTTATGTATTTATGGCCAAAGGGGAAGTCTTCAGGCTTTGCCTTGGCCTTAGTCCACCTGGTAATTAACTTCTGGGAAATGCTTTAGCTAGAGATCATTAAAATATGAGATATGAAGCAGAAAGAAAAAAAGAACGTAAGAAATGACCTTTTCATATGCTGAGGGGTTAAAATATGAGTTTTATAACACCATGTTGTCATGGAAACACTCCTGGGCTGGAAGCAACTGACTTTTGCAGACAGACAGAAACTTGTGCTCACCAGCAGCAAGTAGACTTCAACCTGTGTGTTTGGCAAGGTTTATAATTAAGTTTATTCATTGCAGGTTAAGCATATTTTCACAGTCCTGACRGAACTGTCCTGTCAGAGCAAACAAATCTTTCTGAAAATAGCCTTTATAGAGATGAAACACTTCTCAGAAGTAGCAGCATGAGGTTCTTTGTCATCCAAGAGGACATAAAGTCCCTGCATGCATCAGGACTTGCTGCAGTACAGCAAATTTGCGTGGTAAGGTTTTCAACTGACTGAAATGCAAAAGCATTTTAAAAAGTGAGCAGTTGATTTTGTCCTGTGCCAGGAAAAGGACTGCGTGAAAGTGACCTGCACCTCTGCTCTGTGTCAGTGGGGCCAGTTCAGAAGCCCACAGGGGCTGAGGAAGTCCCTTCCTGGGGCAGTAGCATGTTGGGGATTGCCCACAAACCAGCTCGTTCCTCCTAGGCTTCCAGCTGTCTCCTAATTTGCCATTACATATATATAAATTTATATAAATGTATAGGCCCCAGGAGACATTGAACTCTGCCCCCCACCAAGTTTGTGAGGACATCTCTGTGCCAGTGCTTCCCCCTACTTTTGGCCTCTTTTCAGCTGCTAAAGAGCAGAGAAGGACCTGGAAGCAAGTGTGTAGTAAAATATTATATTTTGAGCCAACAGATTCAGTTTTAAGTTTGCTTCAGAGTTTTTGCAGAGCACATAGAGATAAGAGAGAGTCTCCAGCTCACAGACCTTGGTTGCCTGGATCTGGTAGCCACATGAAGATATGACCACTGCAGTAGTCTCTCGTATTCTCATGTGATCCACCACCAGGAAGGAGTAAAACACGTCCTTTGTCAAAGCAGGAGTCACACTGCAGGAATGACATCRTTGCATATTGCTCCCAAAGTATGTGGTATGAGAGAAATCTTTCTCATCTGATGTGTCTGGAGGATAGTCCAGTTGCATCAATTTGAAGAAATCCTGGTTATCCTTCATGGTTGTCATTTTCAGATTAAGACCACCTGGTTTCTTGAGCTAAAAGTATATTCTACATTGCAAATGAAAATTGAATGTTGGGGATGGTGACTGTCGTAGCACTGAAATACCTATGGGATTTTGTGAATGCAAAGGTCTACTGTAAGATCTTGAAATAGAGCTTATCACCTCTGGGATGTGACACCATCCCAACGACAAGCCAATGAATGATGTGTGTAGCTTTATTTGAAAGAGGAAAGGGGCTGTACATTGAGGATTATCATCTAACAGCTTCTTTTGTGATGAATGAATATGTGCGTAATATGGGGCTGATAATTCTCTTCTACTGGCTTGTTATGTCACCTCAGTATTTTGCAGGAAGGTAATGAAGACATTTGGATACATGTGGGGAGAGATTGTTCAGCAAAATACCTTTCACCAGTGCACTGGTCACTTAGTTTACAGATCCAGAGGCACTGCAAGAGTTTATAAGCTGCAAGAAACAGCAAAGAATTCAAACAAGAGAAAACTAGGCAGAAGATCTCAGAACATGGGGTTTCTGAATGCATATCCTGCGAAAATAGTTGAACACATTGAGCTAAAAGAATCAGTTGAGCTCTGAAGATCTGTATGCTGCTATTACTGCTGAAATAATACTATCTTGGCAGTTTTCAAGAACTCTTCTTTTAATGAAATTTTGACATTAATATGAATGAAGTAAACAGCACTTTTTTTTTTTTCTGGTTGCCTGCGTTTTTCTTATTTTGAAAAAGACAACCAGTAAATATCCAGCAGATGCCATTGTTTGGCAAGGAGGTTTGAAATGCAGTGTTTGAAGAGGTTTTCTGACTGCTGTTATAGGTCRCACTAGCTGTGAGCATGGTTCTAGAAGTTTGTTATTGCAGTTTTTTGGAATCCTGGAAGAGAAGGGGTCTGAGCATATAACAGAGAGAATTGGGGCAAACTGATGCATTCCTGTGAATCAAACAGCTATGGTGACAGCTGGGGCTTGGGAGCACACCTTGTGCATGTGTCATCCAAGACACAGGAAGACTGGCCCATGGCAGCTCAATGAGTGACGTCGAGCTATGCTATTCCCTCACTACATGTAGAAGGCAAGATAAATGTTTTGGGTGGGAAGTATGTCAAGGGAGAAAGAAGATGGGCAATGGGATCTTCTCTGGTGGGAGATGAAGCGAGAGGAAAATTGCAAATTCCTACAAATGCATAATGTATAGCTGGAGATAGGGGAAACGTGCAAGGGATGCTTCTCATTACAAGTGAAGTCAAGTTGGAATGCATGGTGCTAATTTCCTCAAAATCTTGGGAAAATCACATCTGGATGATCAGGGATTCATTATGGCATGAACTTAACAGCTCTAGAAGACTTGTTCTGAAGAGATCTTCTCTAGACTGGCTGGTTATAACCCTGCAGGAGTTCCCCTATATGCTATTTAGAAAAACTACAGCCTCCTTCAACCTGGCCTGCTCATTTCTTCTGTATAAAAAGACCTTGACAAATGACACTGTCTGTTTTTGGTATTTATATGTGTTGTGTGAAAGGGAGGGACGGAAGGCCCTCCCTTATCTTTATAATTTACGTTTGCCTGCCAGAGCCCCCCTCTTTGAGGACTTTCCCTGAGACAGTTTCGCAAAGTAAAAAGAATAAGATTTTATTAAAGCGACAGATACAACAGGTTCGGAATTGCCGTTGATAAATGCACTTGCTGCTACAAATTTTCTTTCTGTGAGCTCAAACTAACAATTAAGCGCTTTCAATAATAATATATTTTCCTGGGTAATGTCCGATATTTGTCAGAGGCGCAAGTCTTACCAAAGAGGCGTCCCTGTTTGGGGGAGGGAGAAGGAGGCTTGCTCGTCAGCAGTCTCCGGTGAACAGGTTGGGGGTTCAATTTTCTTCCCTTCCAAAACTGACTGCACCCTTAGTTTGAACTACACAGAGGAGCCTAATGGCTCAGTGATCTGGAACCCAGGCAGTGGGACTACACGTTGTAGTGCATTGCCCTGGGGTGCTTTAAATTCATGGTCTTGGGGACGTGCAGCCAACATCCTGCAATATACCCAGCCTGTAAACACGTCCTGGTGCATACAATGGGACTATGGAATGGGCCAGGGATGTCCAAARCAATGCCACGATGCTACACTGGCTGCAAATTGTCCTTATAGTTGCTCTTGGTCCGACCCTGATAGGGGCTTCATACCCTTTGATCATGGGTCCCCTTTTATTCCCACGTCAARTGGATCAGCACTGTGGTCTTGCCGAATGGTGATAAATTGCTCCAACTGGGAACAATACAAGTGGGTTCAGTATTACTGGTCAGTTTACCCGACCCTAAAAATGGGCTGCCTGTGCCAAAACCACAGCGTGCCCTACGCATACGTAGGATCAGAATTCGCACCCCGCAACGACTGCCGCATCGCCTCCGGCGATGCACCAGCAGGCCTAATTTGGGCCTGTAGTGATGGTCACATGTATACTAGACTGCCTAACCCCCAATGTACACTAGGCATCCCCACTTTGTGCCCTGTATGGAAGAGGACCCCAGTCCAGCCCCACCGGTTTGCTCACACAAGAAGGGAGCTGGGAGGTGAGGCTGAGGGGTGGCAGGACCCGGGAGCAGCCGTCCGAATAGCATGGGGAATGGAAGGATTTGGGGGATTTGGGTCCGCTACAGTACGAACGTGGYTGTGGATAAGTAAATTAGCCTACCAAGTAGAACTTTTAGCCAACGCCACGCGAGACAGCTTGTCCTTGATCAACACACAATTGCAAGCTAYGACTAAGATGGCTCTSCAGAATCGCCTGGCACTGGACCTGATGCTACTGCACCAAAATGGACTGTGTGGCTACCTCAATCTCTCGAGCACGGACTGCTGTGTTTACATCCCAAACGTCACACAGGACCTCAACACCCAACTAGAAACCATAYGACAGGTGGCCAAAGATACTCGCGAGCTCTGAGAGTCGATGAACAACAGCTGGTTGTCGAAATTGTTCGGCTGGTTTGGACTCGGTGTCACCGGATGGATCCAAAGCTTGTTACAGACGGGGGTCATCATGTCATTGTGGTAATATTGCTGTGCATTACTGTTAGCTGCCTAAAAACCTTCATAAGCCGTGCCCTCGAGCTGCATCCGCTCACCACTTCCTACTCCCCGTTAGTGGAAGTCAGTCCAGAAGCATACGCATCACCCTTCCAACAAGTTATCGATACACCTGTGACCGAGAGTGGGATGTGGAAGTGGCAGCAGCCACGGGGTGGATGATGTGGGAACAAGAGAGAATTCAGGGAGAAAGATAAGGGGGCACACGGGAAAAACAGTACGTGGCAGCCAGAGCACACCACCCTTTTGCAACATGAGTAACGAACTAGCTGGTGAAGGCCAGRCAGCTTGTTCCAGCTGCACGGCGGAGGAGGGAGCGATACGGAGGTATCACGGTCCGCCCCTGACCACAAAGGGTTGCATCCCAAAAAATAACTGCTGCTCACGGACTAACTGTTGACCTATAGTGCCCCCAGCCTCATTATCCCTGCTTACCATATTAAAAATCACGTCCTTTGCTGCATAACGACACGTAAATAAGGGGGGCATATCCCCAACAACYGCGCAAATGGCAATCTGGCCAATGAAGTWTGTCTGCCGCGCTTCCACATCCCACCTTCAGCAACTATAAAACAGCGGAGAGCTCACTAAAGTTTTTGGAAGGGAAGAAAACTGAACCGCCGACCTGTTCACCGGAGACTGCTGACGAGCGAGCCTCCTTCTCCCTCCCCCAAACTGGGACGCCACTTTGGTAAGACTTGCGCCTCCGACAACGTCGGATGTTACCCRAGGAAAGATATTATTATTGAAAGCGCTTAATTGTTAGTTTGAGCTCACAGAAAGAAAATTTGTAGCAGCAAGTGCATTTATCAACGGCAATTCCGAACCTGTTGTATCTGTCGCTTTAATAAAATCTTATTCTTTTTACTTTGCRAAACTGTCTCAGGGAAAGTCCTCAAAGAGGGGGGCTCTGGCAGGCAAACGTAAATTATAAAGATAAGGAAGGGCCTTCTGTCCCTCCCTTTCACGTGACAATATGTAAAGCATGACTTTTCTCTATTAGAAATTTTCTGTAATCTACCAGTGGAATGAGAAACCGTTTTGGATGTCCTAATGTAGCAGATTGAAAATCTAAAAATATGCCTGTGTCACTATTTTTCTTGTGAAACTGTTGCGAATAATTGAATATATAATTTTTGTTTGAAGTTGTGTTATGGGTAACAGCAGTAGTGCTGGCATTATGAAGAATCCTTAGGTGGGCGGTCTGTAGAGCCTTATCAGTAAACTTTTTCTGAATTTCACAGGTCTGCTGTGGACTGACAAGTGTATTTCGGAGCTGGAGCCATGTACAGCTGTTGGCACGGTGCCGGGCGAGTTTGGCAGCGCTTCTGTGCCGCCAGGCTCTGTGTTCAGCTGGCGTCCTGCCATCGTATGTGGCACGATCTCAGTGCCTTTTGCATGTTTGCCCCTTTTGTGCATCTAATAGGCTTCAGCAAAGCAATGTGCTCCTTAACCAGGCGGTGGTAAAGGCCAATAGAGTCTGCTGAGGAAGAGGAAAGTTTAAAAAGGATACAAAGCGTAAACAGGAAGACTAAAAGACAAAATATATTTTTTTCCTGGGCTGCAGGCAAACTAGGGTTGCTTTTTCTTTTGTTGTTTTTTCAGTGAGAAGGCAGACTCACTGAACACACATACATTCAATAAGGTTGATTACCTATGCATTGTTATCATGTGTTTTTACAAGGTGTATATGAACATATATTAGTATCTATTTAGTTCTATTTTATTTTCTTTGATTCTGTTTGTGAGTGCTTGGGGACCAATCCTATAGGTCTGACTTCCTACTTTCTATCAAAGGAGTAATCTCATTGCTTTCAGTAAAATTACTGGAATTGTACTAGAGAATTTTCTGCTTAGTGTAGAGTTGACCCAGTGTTTTTTATAGTTCAGATTTAAGCCAGCACAACAAAAGACTACACAGGCAACAACAAAAGCTCTAAAGTAGTTATTTTTTCCCTGCTTATTTCTCTGTATTTACGTAGCACTATTTTGCTTGTATAATTTCTTTCTGCTGAAATTGTCATATAATAATAATAATATTAGTAGTAATAATAATAATAGTAACTAGTAAAAGAATTCCAATGCCTTTATGCAAGAGTGGGATTTATTTTGTCATTTTCCTTGGGAGCTTTCATGTTGAAATAAGGGACTGCTTCTGATTGCTTATGTTATTCTGTATCATTTAATAGGTTCCTTATTGCTGAGTAGGTCTCTAATAATTCAGTTCCTGGGAATTTTAAGTAGTTGGAAAATAGTGACATAGCTAGAAATGTGTCCAAAATTGCTTCAATTTATGTTCTCAGCTTTCTGTATGTTGGCTTGTTTTTTGTGGTGCTATGCCTGCAAGTCCTTAGACTTGGCTATCTTCAGCACTTTGAAAACTGGGCTTCAACTATCTCCAGCTGGATGCTCCACACCCTTTTTAGTTTGAAAAAGTTACTCTGTTCATTACTTCTCAGTTTCTTCCTGAAAATAGTCAGGATAACCTTTCATGCTGTATTTTCCCACTTCATCCCACCATGCATATTCATTGTGCTTCCCTATGTGGCTTGTATTTGTATGTGTGGTAGGTTTTCGGCACGCACTGCTTTGTGCGGTCAGATCTGGAGGCAGCGCATGATGGGTTTGTCTGTCCCACTCTCTCCTTGTGCTCAGTGAAGGTGTCCTTGTACCATGAAGCACTTGTTTCATCTCACTGCAGCGCAACACAGCTAACGCAAGCAGTCACAATACCAAAGCTGTTCAAACAAATAATTGCATAGGCATTTGACTTAAACAAAAAGAGTGAGAAAGAGATTTTTTTTTTTTCTGAATGACTTTGAGAGAAGACTGTGCTACTGTTATTTTTGTCACGCGCCCTTTGAAATCTCTGACTTTAAGGAGGTGGATTGTGCTCTGATGTTACTGGTGTTGTGATCTCTTTATGTGCCTGATGGAGAGAAGTTCATATTCCTAAGGTCCCAGAAGTCTTCAACGCCTCCTGTGTGCCTCTGCATTACAAGCTGTCTGTGAGTTTGCTTTAGGTGATGGGCAGCATACAGGAGGCAGGGTAGGAACCTTACAGAAAAACTTAAATACAATACATGAGTAGTAGTTTATTTTCTCAAGATGATGCTTTCTTGCCTTTTCTTGTTCATGTTGGTCCACATTGCTTTGGAAAGAGAGAGGAGAATCTGACTGTGAATTGTCCAGGGATTCAGTTACTAAGTATTTGAAGATAGCATTTTGATGGAAGCCCTGTATGTTTGTACATGCTCCAGCAATGAAGGAAGAGGAGGAATGGGAGGGAATACTGCTGTGACTGACGAGCCAGTCAGGCTACTATTGTCAAATATACAAACTGTCAAGTTTCTTCCAAGACCTTGGCAATCAGGCTGACACTGACTGCAAAGTCATTACTATATTTATAGCTGTATGTGTTTCAAGGGTGCTCRTTGCACCATCTTCTATGTACCATCTATTAGAAATCTATTTCCTTATTTCAGAAACTCTTCAYGGATATATACAGCACACAATTAAAAAAAAGGATGTTCTTTGTCTCCTCTAAGTTTTCCTTCCTACATTATTCCACATGGTGAGAAACATCTGATTCAGTCCAAGGTGATTATTTTCCAAAGAAGTGCTAGTTATCTCACTCTGCCTCTGCAGTCCTCTTTAGTTACTTTTTCCCCCGAAGGTCTATTCAGAGAGAGTGATGCATGTACTCAGAGTATGGCAGGGCAGATGTTGTGAGCAGACATCCAATCACTGGTTTTCGGCCTGCTCAGGAATTTTAGGCAATTTGCTTGAAAAGGAAAAGAATGATTTTTGTGTGCAAACAGCACAAAGAAGCATAGCCTTGCATAAGCAGTGATAAGGACTTTTTTTGTCAGCCTGCTCAACAACTCCCTCCCGTGGCTTAGCCAAAACACTCCACATCTGTATTTTTCATTTTGATATATCTGTTTGTTGAGATGGAAGTACACAAAAAATAAAAACCATTATGGGTTCCTGAGTATATTTTCACTAACTTCTGTTTATGAAAACAAATAAAACCAAAYGCTTGCTATTCATTGCTTAGAGAGGTCAACAGATGCTCTCAGAACAAATGTGCAAGAGCTATAATGAAAGGTAGGTTATGATTAGAAGAGTTGTCTTTGTTCAGTGCCTTCTCTTTTTTCACTTCGGCGTTGCCTGGAGAAATACACTGACAGATGTTAAGGCAACTAGCCTATGTTATCTGGTAGGGCTGGTGGGCAGGGAAAGAGAAGGGAACAGTTATTAAAGAAACTTGTAGCAGAGTTTCTTCATGCTATCTAGTAATATATACGAACTGTAATCCAAGACATTTTCTGAATACATCAAGTGCTTGTTGTGAAGAGAAGGAATTGTTTGCTTGGCAATGATATTAGCAGTGCTCTAAATAGCTTAGTTTATGCTGAGGAAAAGTAATAATTATTGTTTTCTTCACCGTCATTGTAGCAAAGTAGAGCTGCATAAAGGGAAAGAATGAAGACATTTAAAAGAAAGACACATGAAAGACACAGTAAATCGGTAATTAAATCATAAGTGTGAATCCTAAAACACCTAAACATATTGCTAGGCAGATGCAACAGAAGGCAGCAAAACATGTAAACTCTTGATTATCTGTGAGTAAATTACAACCTCAAGTTTTTAAGAACTCTGTGATCCAGTGAAGAATTCGACTTCACAGGAGTGCCTCCAGCCTTGTGCTGTGGAAACCAAACTGTAAATGCAGGCAGTGTTTAGCAAGTAATTACGGTGCAGTCAGGAGCTGATGAGTCCAAATCCTCTTGCAGGACACCGTTAAATAGCTTGCTGTACAGATGGAATTCCTCACAAACAGGATTTAGTGTAACAAACAGGCTCACCCTGTGATCAATTAGATAATTTGAGGGAATGAGAATTAATTGAAAGATCATTGTGTCACACTGTATGGATTGCAAGGGTGGACCCTGCTGAAGTGTGCAAGTGGGCTAATGAAGAAAATGTGTGTGTGGATGTTTGTCACTAATAGAAAGAATCATAGTTTCTACAGATTCAAGTAGTAAAATAGAGCAGTGTGTATTTGCCCATACATATGTGTGCATACATATAAAAATGTATGTTCAAATGCAGAAAATACTGTACTTCCCAAATTGTCAGTTATAGCTATGAAATCACAGAAAAACCTACTTTGCAAGGTTATTATAAGAGCTGCATAATGGGTCTTTGAAAGGCAATAACTCCCAGAGTTAATTTCCCCTGGACTTTGATTCCGTTCTTTTCTACATACACGGTCTTTAATTATGGTGTCCTGTAATATTTTCTTACACATGCCAGGAGCATTGATTTCATAGAAATAAATAGGCTGAAAGAGCCACAGATGATCATGTGGCCCTGTCTCTGCACACCATTCCTAGCCAAACATTCAGGTCTGGAAAGTGAGCGCTGGCTTGCTCAGAACCAACGAACAGGCACTAATCCRCTTTTTCTGAGTTTGTGTAACATTTCAGAAAAAGCAGAGAAAGGTACCCCTGAAAGCACTTGTAAGTCCTGTTCTTTTTGTTGGCCACCTTTTACATGGTAGGAGAGATAATGTTATTTGTGTTTCAGGGTGGAAGGGAGTCTGTTGAGATGGGCTGTAGCGGGTGACATTTTTTTTGCTGGAGTCCCAGCCTAATCTTGGTGCTACACCTTGGTCTGGCCCTTGGGCAGCTGAGGTGCGACACCCTTGCCTCACCGCTGTGTGCAACCATGACGGGGAAACCAACTTGTATTGTGGTCTGCCGTCGGTTCTGACACCCGTCTGCCCACCGCACGTTACGTTTTCACCGAATCTAAGGGAAACTCCAACATTTCTCAGGGCTGTGTTGCCAGCACTTTTTAACTTGGGTAAAGCAACATATTCTTTAGTCATGCTCTTAGAAATGATAAAACTCTTCTGACAAAGCTTTACCCTTAAAATTAAGTGGCCTATCAGGCCTTGGCAGACAGCTGGTGTATATAATTTCAGCTTGGATGGTTAAACTGAAATAAAATTAGAAGAAACTGAAAGTCAGGTCATCAGAATGGAAAAAGGCAGTCTAATATAGCAAGTGTACCAGCTCCAGTATACTGTTTTGGCCATTATTATTTCTCTTAATGTCCTGACAGCATATTTGAAATACATTTTATGGCACAAGCTTGTGACAAGGATGAGTTTATTGGCTTAGTAAAGTGCTTTGAGAGTGTAAAGTGCTATAAATGCCAGGAGCAGCAAGTGAGACTTGTGACGTTTAAACCAGCTGATGATTTGCTAGAAAATACTACTGGGCCAAAGCTGCTTAAAGACAGCTGGGGACAGATATGTTGGACTTTGATAAGGCAGTGTCTGAGGATGCACAACCAGTTTTCCCCAGCAGTGGCCCCTGCTCCATCCTCTACAGTAATTACTCTTAATCTAGTAAGAAAACGAGAGAGTACCACAAGTGGTGTGCATGGCTGACTTTGGCTCAGGCTCAGATATAAATTAATACTGCTTTTTCAGCTCTATGGACATTTATTTGAGGTAGACTTTACCCGTATTTATAGACACCAATCAAAATGCCCTGGAAGGGAAAGCAGGAGAAAAGCTACAGCTTTAAAGAGCAAGTCCAATGTAAAAGCTGTCTTGGAAAAGCAATGCAATGCTCAGAAAACTTCAGTGCGAGTGTTTCTAAGCCTTTGCTCAGGTGGGTGTAGGGTACAGAAATGAAGAAGAATATGCTGTATCCTTTCTGCCACCCCCTTTTTGTAGCTCCCGTGAGGTCAGGGCAGTGCGTTTACATATAGGAGAACGGTGAATAGTGTCTCAAGGGTGTTCGGGTGTTATTGGCTCTCTGAAAGGGTTTAGCACTGGCGGGCAGGCTTATCCTGTGCACGGGAGCACACAGAGGGAGGTGCTGCCTTGCGACATGCTGCTGAGGACAGTGCTGGTCACACCATTTCCTACCGTCTGCTTTGTCTGAAGGCTGCAATTTAATTAGCGTGAAGAGGGAGGAATGAATGCCCTAGCTGCATTTCCTGATCCCCTTGATCCAACTGAGAGGTAATTTAGGGAGTATGAAGGGTTTTCAGTTTCTTACTTGTAGCTAAGATGACTGCAGGAAGAGGTAAGAGAGGAAACAGCAGGAGGGGCAAACAGAGCATGGCCAAGCCGGCTTACCTTTGCTGTGGRAAAATAGTACATAGTATTCCTTGCCAGCCACCTCCCACAATGCGTCGTGCGGCTCCTGTTGGGGAGTCAGCTGAAGGAGGACTGCAGAGGGAGACCCTGTGCTATAAATCTCCTCCACTCCAGGAGGAGGAATGAAGAAGAAGAGGGTAACAGTGCTCAGGTCAGTGGTGACAAGTGTGTTGTCCTGCCTATTGCTGGCGCAGGCGGTCTGAGAATAGGCTAGATACATGGATGGAGAGCCAGTGCTTCAGCATGAAAACCACCTGTCCTGGAAAGGAAGTCTTCCACTTATGGTTCCTCTGAGCCTAGGATATGCTTATCTTTACTGTTTCTTTGAGGGGTTGTGCAGAAGGAATTTTTAGCTGACCTGCCAGTGCTGAATAATCCTATGCAGATTCTTCTGCTGTTTCCATTAATTTAGAAGTGCTCATCACGGTGAATGTTATGTGACTACCAAAGGGCTCTCTAAGGTCTAATTCATTATTTTACAGTGGTTATCAATTCTTAGTGCTTTGGAAGAAACTAATTTGCAAATAGTTAGCACTTCATTTAAATATAAATTACTTCAGCAGTTATAAATTCCAGCTCAAAACCACAAAATGTTCCAGTAATAATGAACTGACCCTTCTCCAATGCAGAAGAGCATGCAGAAGTGTCTGCCCAAGAAGTTCAAACTTCTGAGATGTGTATGGTCAGCCAGCAGCAAATGTGTCCCGTGCTTAGGTGATGTTGTAGACATCAGCATGCAGTTGTTAGCGGTGGGGCCAGGCTCAGACCTTACCAGCTCTACCCAGTTTGAGGGGAGAAGGGCTTTGCATTAGACTTAGCTGGCCAAATGACTCAAGGTCTTTCAGTGCTGCTTGAGTGCAGTGAAGAGGAAGTGAGGAGGAAAGGGACTCATTTTCTCTTTGTCCTGGGACCACACCGTTTCTTCTTGGTTTTGAATGTGTGAGGGACTGACAAGGTGAGTTAGAACCAGCCTACAGATTCCTTCAAATATCTATCAATCCTGGATCCAAAATTCTGGTATTTGAAAAATATAGTCAATTATCTGGCAGTTTCAATTTTCAAAAGAAAATTATTCTTTTGATCGCATGTGATTGTGAAGTATGCCTTGATTTTTGCATCCAGATCTAGCTCTGGCCCATGCAAGTCTGTTTTTGTCTCAGTGTGAGGTGTTGATGTCAGAAGCATTTTTCATAGGGAAGTGTTGCTCATGTTCAAGAAAAACAGAACTATCCCAGCTTATAGGGCTGCTGTCCTGAACAATACTGTAACTTACAACCATTTAGTTCCAGCACTCTCAGAAGTGCAAAGAAAATACTGTGAGAGGTGCTGTTTTGCATTTGCAGCAAAACTAGCAGATCCTTGAAAACGTGTTTTCTTTGTGATTTCTACTTTTTTAAGCTGCAGAACAACTTACAACAGGCACAAAGACTTTCAAACCCCTGTTTCTTCCCTTTAAGTGTTGTTCCATTGACCTTTTTTGAAGTCAATGCCTTATGCAAGCAAAAAGACACTCAAGTCTGGAAGCAGAGCTGTTCAAGTGTCTTTCATCAGAATGCTTTTATTAGCATTCTAGTTTATTAGCATTATAGTTTCTAGAAGGTCAGAGAAAGTGTTTGTTAAGTGTTAATTTTACCCCAAATACACAAATTAAGGAATTTTTAGTGAAAAGAATGTCAGAAAACATTTTGTCTCGTCAGTCCAACATTAATCTTAATATCTCTCTTTTGATGCATCGTCTGAAGGCAACTGCAGTTGAGGGTCCTGACGTCCCTAGACCCTTACATGGGCCAAGCTCTGCAGCTGGCCGGTGTCTCCTGCTGCGTTGCTTGCTCTGCCGTGCGCAGGCTGAAGTGGTGCCTCTGTGGTTCAGCAGCTCGCATTGGGTGCTGGGGAGAAGCAGCGTCCAGGCAGAGATCGCAGCCTGTGGAGAGGATGACAGAAGAGAATGACAAAGTCCCGGTTTGTCCCTGGGGGTCAGTGCTGATCGGACACAAACACATCTCTGCACAGATCCACTGTAAAATAAAAATGTCTTGTGGTTTCCGAATCATGCTTTAGTGTTCTGATATGTGAAGAAGTAACTACCCAAATTTTCATTTTATTTCTTGACAGAAACTAATTTTGATATATCATATTTTCTCAAGAGGCAGAGTTCTAACATAATGCTCAGCTCTGCCCAGACCAAATGCTTGTTTCATGGCATTATCTGTTACCACATATGGAAATACAGTAAAAGTTCAAAGGCACATATTCCCCAGCTCCCTGCTCTTTGTTATAAACTCAGCGTCTTGAGGGTTGTGAGCATGAAACCAGAGTCTGGTTCCTACTCACTGAAAAACTGTAAATATTGTGATAGCTAATAGTGTCACTAAGGTTGTATATGGGGCGCAGTCCAGTCCCCTGCACACTCAAAACCTAGAAGTGTGTCCAGTGGGTGCAGGGGGTTGAAAGCAGAATACGGTCTAGGACAAATTGGCCAATGAAGTTAATATAAGGACTCATCCATTATCGTCAGGGTGCAGAGTAGGAAAAATTAAACTCCAGTGGGAACAAAGCTGAGCACTTTCAAGGAGTTCAAAGAATAAAAGAAAATCTCGATTGAAGGGACCTTAAAAAGCCACCTAGTCCACTCCCCTTTTCTGACTGTGGCTTTTGTTGTAACTGGCATGCCTGTCTAAGCTGTTGCTAAAAAATCCCCATCTCCAGTGATGCTAAGTCCACAGTCATATGCAAATGCTGTAAATATGATATTTAGCCATCATATCCTTTAAGGAAAGCTATTAACAGCATCTGACCTTGAACTCAGCCAAGAGAGGACTTCCTAAATGGGCAAAGATCATGTGGTATGAGAGAAGTTTAGTAGGGACTATGCTAATCATCCTACTGCTTTTGGGGGGCATGGGGGGACAGTTACTGCTTTGAACTTTGGTGCTTGATTGTTTCTACCCAAACTTACATCCACCTCTGGAATGGCTTGGAGTGGTCTGGTGTTAGCTGAGCACAGAGACTGCTTGTACTCTGAAGAGCTCTGCTGTGCCTTTTTTCTGATGCAGCTGAGAATCTGGGCTGCTGTGCTTCTGATTTCCTTAGTGAGGAAAATGTCTGAGTAAATTAAATGAAATTTTTTTCTTTCAAACATTAAATGTAAGAAAATGAAAAGATGTTTCAACATAAAGCTAATTAAAAATAAAATTTAACTGGAATGTCACATGCCATCATTTGATCCATTTTCACTCTTACTGAAATCTTTGGCAAAATTCCCTCTGACTTCTGAAGCAAAATACACATCTGTATATAACTGATGATTACATTCTTAGATTTTTCTGCTGAACTTAAGCTACTGGTTAGTCATGGCTGTATCCCAAAAGGTGCAAATTATTTTTATCTGTTGCCCTGCCTAAAGAACTTGATGCTTGCACACGTTGTTTTAGCCTTTACTCAGAAGCTGTCCTCTCATCAAGATTTTGTAAGGGATCTCAAATTTGCGAAAATAGTTGTTCTGTTCCCAGTAGTGTAGCAGGCCATTCCTATCCTTTATTGCTGATCATATTTTCCTTCTTATTCTTGTATATTCATTACTATAGTGATATGGTCTATTATTATAGTGGTATTTGTTATTATGGTGATATGGTCCAAACCCTGGTCTTGGTTTGGAGAGTATTCTTGCTGTGTGTCCTCCTCTGCACTGATTGTTAATGGTTGTGTTAGACATAGGCTACAAGCCTAAATGGCATTCAGATCTGATCCAGCATGGTAATTCCTATCTGCAGTAATGGATAGTGCAGGAGGCATCAGAGAAATGAGCAAGTACTTTTTGCCTCCCATTCCTCTCTCCCTGCCCTGAAGCATGAAGTTGGTATATCTTTTTTTCCCCTACTTGTCATTGTTTTAATCTGAATGTTCCTGTTATTGAGACTTTTTATTTTACTGTTTTAAAATCTGATTTGTTTTAATAATTTAATCATACCTTCTGACAATGAGCTGATTTCTCAGAAGTTAGCAAACCCTGGGAGCAGGCGTGTTTTGCTATCACCCGTGTTTGTCTATGAAAATAAATATGTTTTGTATTTGTGATTCTGCTAGCAACGGCCTGCTGGTGGTGTTGGTGAGAAGAAGGTGAGAGGACAGATAGAAGTAGAGATGCTGAGGCAGTGTAAATAAGAAGACCATAATTTTCTGTCCAACAGAGCTGGGTTTTGAAAGATGCAGTGGAAAAGCCATAGGTCTACAATGCCTGTGGTCGCAGGGAATTTGTAGGGGTACCAGAGTGGTGCAAGGATGAAAGTTTCCTCCTGCCACAGAGCACCAAAGCCAAAAGCTGCCACATATTATATGTGGTGCTAATGCATGGTGGGGAGAGGGGAAACAGGTGGCGGGGAGGAGCACCTTCCTCCCTTCCTTCACTCCTCATATGCTGCCCTTCACCCTTTCTACCCGCTGCTCAGCAGATGCCATCTAGATGATAAGCAGTTCATTTTGCTTAATCAGATGCAAGCTTTTCTTTCTTTTTTCATGTTACTTTTTTCCTTGTGAAAGATACCAGACAGATGGCCTTGGAAACCTGAAGCTCTCCATCTACAAGAAAGAAGTCCAACACCATCATCAGCACCATAAGCAACCCCTCACTGCCTGACATGTTGGGTAAAGGGGAGCTGAGTTTTCAGTGCATTCGTTTTCTGTCTGCTCTGCCCAAACTGCTAATGGGACACCTGTTGTGTCTTTTGAAGCTCAGCATCCTCCATGCAGTAGGATTGTGTCTGAGGCCACTTAATAGATATCAGGTGAAAATGAAGCTGGATTATAACTAGAATTTGGGAGGAAGAGCTCAGCTGTCTCTGTGGAGCTCATCATCAGACCATTTTTGTTATTCTGTTTCCTAGAGAATGAGGCTTATCTGATCCTGCATTCTTGTGACTGAACGTGTTTGTGTGACTGTACCTTTTTCTCTCTGTCTTCTCAGAATGACTTTGCAGCCCTGGGATCCCAGCTAAATACCAAGACAGCCTCAAGATACCAGATCCCTGCGGGAGTCATGATGCTGCAAGGCCAGACAGGAGAAAGACATCAGAGAGCCTTGCTGGGCAAACAGTGTAAGATACAAATCCACACAACACGAGGCCTCCTAAGTTCCTCAGCTCACTGAGCTCCTTGTTTTGCACTGTGTCAATTGTTTCCTCTTCTCTCCTTCAATTTCCTACCTTGGCACATGGGATCGCCTTACCGCTTCACCTTCATCACCCTTGTGGAAAAGAGGAAGATGGTTGTGAGATCCTGGAGCGGGCTGAATTTTTTTCCCTTCAAGCACTGTTTCCATTGCGACAGTTTTGCCTTAAGCATTTTCCTTGTCTGTAGTAGTATTTTCATGTTTGTGAAGTAACCATTATTTTGGCCAAAATGATCAAACAAAGCTGTACGCACACATAGAACAGGGCCTTCTTCGGGATAAACACGTAGATCCCTGATTTGTGGCAATTCACATCTCTAAAAGTTATTTCAGTGAAGCAAACAGAGGTCTTTGGGTAGCTGGCAAAAACACAGGTGCGCAGAGAGCTCAGAGAGCAGTCTTGCTTCATGCCGTGTTGGCTCTGCCCTACCTTGTAAAACACTTTGTTTCATAAATCTTGCTTGGATGTAAGGAATGTTCCTATGCTATTATCATGTAAAGAAGATGAAGGCATCACCATTTCTGAACTATATTACAACCATGGAAAAAAGGCACTTGCAGTTAAGGTCACTTAGAAATTTTCCTTTCTACTGCACGGGCAGGATTTTTCCTCGTAGCTGGCTGTCAGTGGAAATGTCAGCGCTTCTTTCAGAGTGTCACCAGCCGTTTATGCTGACTGTCATCAATGATTTCTTCAGTTTCTCTTCCAAAATCTGAGTTGGCCCTCCATGCTTTGGAAGGAGCAATGTTGCCTGTGGCTGTTCCTCAGCGGGGATGTCACTGTCCACCGCTGCTCTGCCCAGCAGCTGCTGCTAGAAGAGGAAGATGGCATCCACTTTCTACTAGTCACACAGGGCAGTATGGCCTGCCCTGTTATCCCAGTTCAGGCAAAATTTGTGTCTGAGTTCAACTGCGCTAAATGGCTAGCGGTCTAGTTAAAGTAGAGCCTGAAGAAGTAACTGTCCAGTGCTTTAGAGAGACTCCATGACTTTCCTAAGAGAAAACACTGGGGAATGTAGGTTGTAATGCTGCTTCCTCACTCACACTTTGATTTAAAAGCAAACCTCTCAAGTCACCTTTTTTCCAAAACTTCAGACGAGCACATCTAATGTATGAGTGCAGATCCCATATGTGTCACACCCTGACTGGCAGCCTCTCGGGAGGACACGAGTCAACATTACAAGTTTCCTGGAAGCTTTTTAGATGGGGATTTTGCCTAAGCACAGGCTGGGTAAGCAGGCCTTTAGGTGTGCAGAATACAGCTGCATGAACACTGAGTCTTCTGATGCAACATCAGAAGACCTGTGAAAAGAAGGGAGGAAAACTGGATTTATACTTCATGGGAAAGATGACACCAGCATGACATCCTGAGGTAATGACGAAAAAGGGGTGGCTTGCTGTTAAGTGAGAGAAACATCCTTAGAGCTCTCTAGCTACATAAAACCTGTGCTGTTTGGCTCTGCCTGATGATGTTACAGTGCAAGGTATCGGATCAAGAGGGAACAAAATGCATGCAGCATGGAGTATAAAGAGGAGGAAACAGAGATCTGGGTGCAGTTGCAGGGCTATGATCTCATTGCATTTTCAGAGATGTGCTGGGATAGCTCACATGACTGGAAGGCTGCCATGGATGGCTACAGGCTCTTTAGGAAGGGCAGGCGAGGAAGGCGAGGAGCAGGAGTGGCCTTTTATGTGAGAGAGCAGCGGGAATGTACGGAGCTCTGCCTGGGGGTGGGTGATGGACTGGTTGAGAGTTTATGGGAAAGGATTAAGGGGCAGACTATCATGGGTGACACTGTTGTGGGTGCCTGCTGATAGGCACCTGCTGATAGGTAGGCCACCTGCTCAGGAAGAAGTAGCTGAGGCCTTGTGCAGGCAGCTGGAAGGAGCCTCACATTCGCAGGCCCTGGTCCTCCTGGGGGACTTGAAGCACCCTGATAGTTGCTGGAGGGACAACACAGCAGAGCACAACCCAGGAGGTTCCTGGAGAGCATCGATGACAACTTGCTGATACAGGTGATAGAGGAGCCAGTGAGGAGAGGTGTTCTGCTGGACCTTCTACTAACAACAAGGAAGGGCTGGTTGGAGATGTGAAGGCTGGGGCAGCTTTGGCTGCAGTGAACAAGAGATGGTGGAGTTCAGGATCTTGTGAGGAGGGAGCAGGGCAAAAAGCAGGATCACAACCCTGGACTTCAGGAGAGCAAACTTTGGCCTCTTCAGGGAGCTGCTTGGAAGAATCCCATGGGATAGGGCCCTAGAAGGAAGAGGGGTCCAAGAAAGCTGATTGATACTGAAGGATCAGCTGCTCCAAACTCAAGAATGGTCGATCTCAATGAGCAAGAGTCAGGCAAAGGGGGCAGGAGATCTGCATGGATGAACAAGTTGCTCCTGGCAAAACTCCAATGGAAGAAGGACGTGTACAGGAGGTGGAAGCAGGGACAGACCACTTGGGAGGAATACCGGCATGTTGTCCAAGTATGCAGGGATGGCACTAACAAGGCCAAGGTGTGTGCAGAGTTTAATCTGGCGAGGGATGTCAAGGACAACAAGAAGGGCTTCTTGAAATACATTGGTAACAAAAGGAGTGCTAGGGGAACTGTGGGCCCACTGCTGAATGTGGCAGGAGCCCTGGTGGCAAAGGATACAGAAAAGGCAGAGATACTGAACACCTTCTTTGCCTCAGTCTTTACTGCTGAGACTGGCCTTCAGGAATCCCAGGTCCTGGAGACCAGGGGGAAGGTCTGGAGAAAGGAAGACTTTCTCTTGGTGGAGGAGGATCAAGTTAGGGATCACTTAAGCAAACCGGACATACGCAAGTCCAACATGGGCCCTGATGGGATGCACCCACGAGTGCTGAGGGAGTTGGCAGATGTCATTGCGAGGCCACTCTCAACTGTCTTTGAAAGGTCATGGCAATCAGGAGAGGTGCCTGACATTGGAAGAAAGCAAATGTCACTTGGGTCTTCAAAAAGGGCAAGAAGGAGGGGACCCAGGGAACTACAGGCCACTCAGCCTCACCTTCATTCCTGAAAAGGCAATGGAGCAGCTCATCCTGGATGCCATCTCCAAGCATATGAAGGACAAGAAGGTGATCAGGAGTAGTCAGCATGGATTCATAAAGGGAAAATCATGCTTAAGCAACCTGAAAGGCTTCTGTGATGGGATGACTGGCTGGGTAGATGAGGGGAGAGCAGTGGATGTTATCTCCCTTGACTTCAGGAAGGCTTTTGACACTGTCTCCCATAACATCCTCACAGGCAAGCTCAGGAAGTGTGGGCTAGATGAGTGGATGATGAGGTGGTTTGAAAACTGGCTGAACGGCAGAGCTCAGAGGGTTGTGATCAGCGGCGCAGAGCCTAGTTGGAGGCCTGTAGCTAGCGGTGTCCCCCAGGGGTCAATACAGGGTTCAATCCTGTTCAACTTGTTCATCAATGACCTGGATGAAGGGACAGAGTTCACCCTCAGCAAGTCTGTTGATGATACCAAACTGGAAGGAGTGGCTGATACGCCAGAGGGCTGTGCTGCCTTTCAGAGGGACCTTGACAGGCTGGAGAGGTGGGCGGAGAGGAACCCCCTGAAGTGCTGTTGTTAATGAGGGACGCCTGGGCTGGGGCCCCCGGGAGGGTGGCCAATGTGGGGCCCCACCAGGCTCTGGGGACGGCGACGCCAGTGCGTTCCAGTGTGACATCACAGCACACCTTGTGCCACCTCAGGGGCTTCTGCGAGGGCACAGCTGAACACCCCTTATTGCCCAGCGTGGCCACGGATGCCCTCAGCCCACCGGAGGGAGCGCGCCATGGTCTCGCAGCTCGTTGCTCTCAGCAAGCTCGCTCCTTTTGGGGGTGGTTTGTGTCTTTTCGCCTGATCGGGCAAAAAACGCATGTGGAAGGGAGGCCAGGAGCTGAGAGCTTGTTTCTTCCCAGCAATGGCGAGGAGACGGGCTCCCCAGCGGTGACGGTGCTGCCCGGAGGCGCGGGCAGCCTCGGCCGAGCGGGACTCCCAGGTGGTGCTGGGGGCCCAGGTGGCCAGAGCTGTCCTCAGCAGGGCCAGCAAGGCGCCCGCGAGCAGCAGTGACCACGCTGGGGACAACGCTGCTAAGTGCCTCACCGCGGAGTCCCTTGGGGCGAGCCCGTCCCTCGGCTACGCTGGTGCTTTGTGTTACATGTGGAGAGGCGCCACATCTGCGCCCACCCGGCCTGGCTCGCCCGGGCCTTACCGCCCTGCAGAAACAATCACAAAATCACGCTCAGAGTGAGGTTTTAGAGCAATCACGCGACTATGATGCAATGACCTATAATTTCATATGGGTACTGTGGTACCCGTGGGACACGCTACCTAAACCTGCCCGGCCCAGCTGTGGTGGCAGTGCCTGGAGGGGACGGCTCCTCRGCTCCCCCGTGCAGCCCTGCCCGCGGAGGCAGCACGTGGGGCTCAGTGCGTCCCTCCCGCGGGGAGCTGAAACACCTGCGCATGCCGCAGGACGGACCACAGGAGCGAGACCTCACTTTCCACTGGTTTCTTTGCCCAGGGATCATCTTCCATGTCACTAGATACGTGGCGATGGCCATTATGTTCCTGCGGAGACTTTTCAGCATCTGCGTCTCCGCCATGCGAGTGTCTCCCTTGCTCCCTCCACCAGATATAAACATCTGTTTGATCTCAGGTGGAAACAGGCTTGCTTTTGTAGCGAAAGAGAAAGCAAGCWCACCACAAAGACTATTTTCTGCTTTCACTTGGTAGATCTGTTGGCTTCCCTCAGTGATTTTCATTCCTCTGCTGAAGGCGCTCTGGGGGCACTTTCTTGCAGGAAGCTCTGCCTGGAGTGGAGACCGGTGCCAACAGAACCCATGTTCCTTTTGGAGTCTGCTCTGTGAGCTTTCTGTCAGCAGCAGACTTCCCACATGGCTGCTTTTCAGCTTTGACGGGAACATCTGCACTGTGAAGGGGCTTGCCCCAAGCTGAAACTTTTGGTTTCTAAAAAGATGCCTGTAACTTCCAGAATTGCTGCTCTTCAGCTCAGAAAGGAGAATGCCCCTGTCAAGGGGACATGCCAAAGACCACCTGTCATTGGTGACCACTGGATTCCCTCTTTTCAGACAAAGCCCAACAAAAAGGAAATGTAAAGCAAGACTAGATTTCAGAGGATTCGGTTCGGGTCCCGAAGCGGGGACAGTTACTACAGCCTGGCTGGAAGAATATGCTGTGTACATGAACACACAGGGTGCCTGAGAGAACACTCTCCAGAAATGTTGATGTGTAGAAGATTGTTCATACTCTTTCTTCCTCTGTGGGCGTAACAGAGGTTGCAGTGCTCTCAGCAGTGCAGCAGAGCCTAACACTCAAGACCAATGCCTCACAGGGCTGTGTAACAGTCCTCTAAGGCATACTAGTTCCTGCTCACCTCAGCATTCCCACAGACTTGTAGTTCTTGCTTATTCCCAGAAAATACTCTTTTGTCACAGACAGCTCCCAGTAGCTGTTAAACAGAATGGATCAGAAAGCACAACTTGCCAGCTCAATCTGTTGTCTAAGTAGGTGGATTGGAAGGTGTACGCACATTGTTACTTCAGCTCTCCTGCTCAGCATCTGCCCCTGGCCACACCTGAAAACAGGACTCTCAGGCAAGTGGCCTGATGTGCTGATCCTGACTCAGCTGTCCTGTTCCCAGGACCAGCCACCATTCTGGAAGGTCATTGCCATTGCCCACTCCTGAACTCTTCTGCGCTACTTCTGAAGCTTACCAAGGGCTGCTGAGGCAAAGGCTGCACCTCTACATGTTTCACCCCATGAAGCAGCTGCACCTGCTTTGCCTGAGAGCAGAATTTGATGGTGACAAGACACTCTGTCCAATTTCCTCAAGGAGATGTGGTGCCACTTGCTTTCTTTGACAGGTGGTCCTCTTTTGCTCCACTTGTAACTGGGATAACATTGCTCAGAGAGCCAAAATTGTCTTTCTTCCCCTCCCTAAAGATAGGTAACAGGGTGGGCTATGGACACTTGTTCTTGTGCCTTAGCTTGTACTAGCACTTAGCTTGTAACCCCCAGCAGCACTTCGCTTTGGTTTACCTGGAGATGCATTTTAATGTTACCTTGTCTTTGATTTTAATAGGGCACTTGCTAGCACTTAAATTATTTGGGGCTCTCATCTCATTAGCAATTTTGCATTGTATTGTAATTCAGGGGCAAGACCACAGACCCTCAGGCAGAAGGAGGAGGGCTTAGACACACTCAGGGTTTGGAGGGGAGGGAAGGGCAAACAGGGCCCAGAGGACTGGACTGGCTCTACTCAGAGAGGCGTGAAGCTGAAATGGCACGGTGCCCCATAGGAAGCAGGAGGCTTGCAAAGCCATAGCAGTCACTAGCCAATTTCTTCCCAGGCCCGAATGAGCCTGACTTAAACAACTTCCTTCATTGTGTCCCAAAGGTGGAATTGCTCTCCCCAGATGTCTTTCCCTGCAGCCTCTCTGTCATGCTCACATTCTCCCAGGCAAGCATCAGCTACTGAAGAAAGAGAATCTTTAGTTTCCATCTTTAACTAGGCAAAAAAGTAATTACTGAGACAGCAGTCAGCCCAAAAGAGAAAGCAAAAGGGACTCTAAGGTTTTTAGTGGCTGCTGGCAGTCAGAACTTGAATCTATTATGGCTTCAAATGTCCTCAGCTGGCTGGGTCAGAGGACCTTGCAGGACTGGGGTTCCCGAAGCAGGCGCTGACCCTGGAGTAGCTGTTGGTCAGGAGCTTGGCCTCCACATGCGCAGCAAAGCCGATCATGCTGTCAGCACTAGGCCTCTGTCTTTTGACTGCTGCTGGGCTGCAAGGCTGAGTCCCTCCTGAAAGCTCCTGGGCTGCCAGCCCAGTTCTCCTCAGGCAACACACAGCCCAGCTTTCTCAGGCTGGGGCTGTGTTTCCTGCCTGGGATGTGCAAATCCCTCTTCTCTGTTCTTCATGTCCTCCCCCACACCCTTGGCCAGGTCTCATTCATCCCTCCTCAGTCATCCTTGGAGGCTACAAAGGTCACTTTGGTCCATATGGCAGCTCAGACAGCAGCAATTTAGGAGGACAGTATCTCCTATGTAACACTGGCTGATGTTCCGTGATGCAAGCCTGGTACCAAGGATGGTTTTCCTCCACTCTGCTGTTTTCAGTTGTCTGAACAGATGTCAGTAAGACAGGAGATACAAATGCTGAAGGATGAAAGAACTGCTGCCAAGATATCCAGGTGGTGGCCACTACCAGGAATGCTTTGGACATATACACCCATGTGATACAGAGTTCTGTAGATATCAAGCATATTCTCATCTCAGSCCCAGAGATTACGTTCTGCAGTAGTCTGACTTTTTGTGAAAAACTACTTCTCATCTGAATCTCTACATCTTTCTGACACTGCACTGATTGGCCTAGCAACCTGTCAAAGAAATCTTACATTCTCTGGAGAGGACGGCATCCTCCGAAATGAAGAAAACCATTTGCAGTAGACTGAAGTGTCTGCAGTTAACAAAGGAGACTGCAATACTATGTGTTCAGTAGCTTCCTAAAACGACTACTGACTTACAAATTTAGATATAGCAGAAATTCAGGAGTCTTCAGTACTGCTGAATGCCTCTTCATTTTTGCACACACAGCCACCTAGCAACAGCCACATAGGATCAACATCAGTCAAGTCAGCTAGGCAATTTGGCAGAAGGCAACTTCTTGGTTCAACACTGAGAGCTACTGCTGCGCACAAAGAGAAGACACAAACCTGAAAGATACTGTCTGACCCCTGTGCCTTGCACATATCTGCAGCAGAACATCTGGGGCAAACTGAAGTGGTTGAGATACTGCTTAAAGCAGTGAGGGCAGCAGGAATCACTGTATCTCAAGAGCTACAGATAATGCTGATGTCTTCAAATATGTAACAGTAGAGCATACAGAACAGGAAACCAGAGTCTTCTCTGAGCTGCACATAAATAGGATAAGAAGGAACAGACAGAAGTTGCAACAAGGGAAATATGAAAGATATTTGGAAAAAAAGATTTCACAGTGAGAATACTCAAAAATTAGAACAGGTTCCCCAGAGAGGCTGTGGAATCTCCAGCTTTTGTGGTATTCATAATTCCTCAGATCCTGAGCAATCTGATTAAAGTTGTACCTGCTTTAAGTGACAAGTAGGACTTCCAGAAGGCACTCCCAGCCTAAACTATTCTTTACCAGTACAGACTATTAAAGTTTGTGCTGTAAGACATCCAAAACTTAAAAACAAGTGTTCTGCTTGGAAAGTACACAGTTCACAGATACATTAAAAAAAAAAAGTCTTATTGCTTTATTTGGATTTTGATAGAATTCATTTTTACTTTAACGGAAGTCTTGTTCAAGATTTATGTAGAAATCACTGAATATTTTTCAGCAGATATCAACTTTACCCACACAGATCAAAATGATGGCAGAATTGAATGTTTTTTTGTGAACAGTACAACTTTCTCTGTATAATGAGAGCAACCCTTGGAAAATGCATTTTCTGGCTTTAGATATAGCTTTAAAAAAACCCCAAAAACAAAAAACATGACTTTAAAACATTCTGTGGGTATATTTTACATAATATGAGAATACAGGATGACTACAATTTCCAAACACTCTTCTGAGAAACTTTTAACGTTACTTACTAGCAATATTCTATCTTCTCCAACTTAAAAGTGCATACACATTCAAGGATTTTACACATTTCTCAGACATCTTTTAACACACACAAATCACATGAGGTGTTTTGTTCTCCAGGGGAAAAAAGTAATTAAAACAAATTCACCATTTTAAGAAGTGTTCATTGTAAAACATGCTACATTTTTTTTTCTGCGGAGTCAGACCAAAAGGATCTGTTGACAAGTCTCTTTGGGAGTCTTAGTATCAATGGTGGTCTCTCTGGATTCTCTAGAAAGGAAGTCCTGGGAGAAGGCAGTTGACTGGATGATGCTGYGTGTGCTCCTTGAACATGGCTAGCTGAAGTTTCTATGTGAGCTGTATTGCTACTGTTATCCACTACTGCAAAACTCTGATCAGCTGATGTTTCCTGAAGCTCAACATCAATATTTCTAATGTCACCATCTAAGTCCTCTCTTGTGGTAGCAATACTACAATTTTTATCCGCTACTCCAGTTTCCTTGCTGACCCTAAAAACATCCTTACATTCTGTCTCTCCCAGAAAAGAAGAGAGAGACTCATTTTCCCTCTCATTTATCTGGGTTGAGCCTGTCCAAGTAATACTACTGTCACATTCAATACTTTCTGGCTCCTTGTCACTATCACTATCAATTGTAATCACAACTGGAGAAGAATGTACCAAGTTACTCAGGTGGTGTTTCCGGTGTTTCTTCTTGTGCTTTTTCTTTTTCTTTTTATGATGCCTCATTGTGTCTGTCACTTTTCCTTCATAGACTATCTCCACACTTGGACTCCTGGTCTTTTTCTTCTTCTTCTTATGCTTTGTCTCACTACTTGCTCGGTTGTCCGAAAGGCTATCTTCATTTTTGTAGCAGTCACTGAATTTTGACAAAGTTTTTTTGGGGTCATTTTCTTTCTCTAGAACTGTACTCTCCTTAACTGCAGTCTCCAAGTGGCGAGTTTTGTACTTTCTTTTTCCACCAGGCTTTTCACTTTTCATTCTGTCAGTCCCTCCAGAAGGGGTCCTGGACCTATTACTTGATCGACTTCTTGACCTGCATCTTTCATAATAGTAATAATGTCTCTCATGGAGTCCTCTCTGACTATGCGGATCTGTCCTTTCAGTAAACGATTGTATCCTGTATTCTGGACTAGCAGATTGTCTTGAATAGTGAGCACTAGACTGAGTCCTCCTCCTATATGAGGATTCGTAGCCATCTCCAACTACATTTCGACTATAAAAAGTATAACCCCACTGGTATCTACTTTGATAGTTGTCTCTTATATAATAATGATCACTGTCTCTGCTTCTCGATCTTCTTTTGCCATGGCCTTTGCTACGTGATCGTGATCTGCTTACTTCTCTGGATATTGTGCTCTCACGACTTAGAGAGCCTCTCTGGCTTTTCCGAGAGATGCTAGAGTCACGAGTTCTTGACCTCCTCTTGTTTCTTTTGCTCCTATGCTTGCTACTATCTCTGCTTCCTGATCGTTTCCTTTTAAGCTGGTCTTTGCTACGATGCTCCCTCCTAGTCCTGTGGCCAAGACTGCCTCTGCTGTGCTGTGAATAGGACTGTGGACTCTTGGACTTTCTCTTTCTGGACAGTCTGTGATTACAAGGAGAGCACATCCTGTCCCTTCCTGAAGAGGGGCTCCAGGTCAATTCCTGCGCAGATAAATTTTTTATTTTACTTTTGTTCTCATCATCTTTTGACTCCATCTTCTCAACTGCAGGGGATAAGCAGCTTTTACAGCTACCTAGGTTCTCATTATATATAGGGGAGTGTGGTGAGGAACTCCTGCTTGGTTCACTGTCACTGCAACTGTGAAACTGGATCRGCTGCTGTTTCTTCACATCTTCCCTTTTCTCTTCCTTGACTGATTCCTCGGAGTCCGAAGACAATTCAACCAGTTCTGGTGTCCTCTCAGCTATAGGCTTAACATACCCAACAATAACACAATTGTCAGAAGACGAGTCACTGTCATTTGAATCAGCATTAGCCTGCAACTGGGTTCGCGCTTCAGTTCTCTTTGTTGTGGAGTCCTCATCAGAACTTTCTGAAGTCTCCAAAGGAGAAGCTATGGTTGCATGAACCTCTTCTGAGATGGAATATGAGGGCCCTGGAGTTTCATCATCCCAGGGAGCTTGATCAATACCAGTCATGGATGAACTGTGATCTGGACCTGGAGAATCTGCTTCATCTGGAGATATTGTAATAATTGATGAATCTGAGTGGCTTCCTTCATCATACGATGGAGCAGGACAGTCATAATTGGCATGCTGATCATACGCCTCTAAGTTAAAAGGACATCGGGCAAAACTGACAAATTCATGTAGGAAATGTTCAGTCCGATTCAGCAAAAATGGCTTTAAATCATCAGCAAAGGCTTGGCTTTCCAGATCATACCTCGTCACATTACTCATGATGATATGCTGTACAATATTAACCAAAGATCCATGGGCACCAAATAGGACTGTAAGTTCCCGCTTCAACCAGGGAACCAACCTGTGAAGGCAAGCAGGGTTCCGGCGAAAAAACTCTGCTGAAATATCTCGATAGCGGCCACCATCCTGAATACTACGAACACGCACACCAGTGCGATACAGAGCTCTGCGGAAGTTGATCATGTCCTCCTCCTGAATCTGCCGCAGAGATCTGCCCTCTGCACTAGCTTGCCTCCTTGAGGCGAGCCTCCTTATCATCTGCTGAATCTCTCCCTCTCTCTGCCGCACTGGTTGGCTTGACAATCCTTCAAACAATATCCCATTATCTGGAGGGGACAGCGTCCTTCGAGAAGAGGAAGTGTGTCTATGGTAAGATGAAGTGCGACGTTCCCTTGTCAACGTAGTACGGTAACGAAATCTCCGGCCATCAGGGCTGGCAAAAGAGCCGTTTTCTGATGGCCTGAGTATGTACTCCTTAAAGTCATCCTCAGCACGAACTGTATGGAAAATAGAATGGAAAGGTTGTTTGCAGAGTGGGCATTCTGCTTTGTTTTTTGACCACTCCTGGACACAACGGAAACAGAACTTATGCAAGCAGCGATCTAGATATGCAACGTTGTCGAATCTGTCCAAACAGATGGGGCATTTAGAGTCAGGAGATGCATCTGTTGGCACTGTCTGATGTAGCTTGCTTGTGCTAGCTTTCGGTGAAAAGTTGCTATCCACTGCAAACTCTGCTGAAGTCATGTTCTACAAAAGACAAACACAAAAAGATCATTACCCTTCCTGAAAGGAAAGGACATGAAAGTCCAGACAAAGAAACCCATGCTATCCTTCCTTTAGGTTGTAAAAAGCAATACAAGCTCTGACAGGGTATCAAACAAAAAGACACAATGACATAACTCCTTTTCTCGGCTTCTCCTCAGAATACTGCTTCCATCAAGAAGTTAGATGTCATGCTTAAATTTCATCCCCACATAGAGAAAAAAGAATGACCACGAAAATTGTCCAGGCTTAGAAACCACAGTTCCAGAAATCCTGCTTTACCCACTAAAGTAAACTAATCTGTCTTCCTTAGCAAGAGCAGAACTGTCCTATCTCCTACATTTTTCAGGGGAAGTCCTCATTTGCACCACCAACTCTTTTAGAGGAAGGTAGGAGTCTGCGTGATCATGTATTCAGCAGAGTCCTAAAACAGCTACTCACTTATGGAGGCRCACATACCAGAAAGCTCAGCAACTGACAAGTACTGCCCCCCAAAACACTGGTATTCTTCCCATTCTTAGACATCCAGCCTTGACACTGGTGTTTGTTCTTTCTGACTTGGAAAGGTACACTTTTTTGCTTTTCAACTCTGTATTCTTCTTTTATTAAGGACACCTCTTCTGCACTGTACTGTTTTGCTCTCTCAGGGTTCAGCAGCCATTTGCTTGCTGCAGACTCTGTCTACAAAGCTCTTCAGTGATGATGCACATGGGTAACTGCCTGGCACTGTATCTTTGGGGCAGTTCTCCTGGCGGGCAGCACTCTGTAGTTTCTGCTCTGTGGTAATTCTACCCTGCTGGAAGGTCTCTACAGAGTAAGATGCACCAGAAAAGAACAGAAAAAGCAACAGATACACATAGTAAGGTTTATGGTTGGTAGATGGACAACAGTCAGATAAAACAGCTTCAGAAATGGTCCCAGAAATACATACAGGAGATCGCTAGCAGCATGCCTGCACTAAGTTCTTAACTCTGTGCTATTACAGCAAAATATGATTTTGGTTGAAACCACAAAGATATTTTTGTCAATTGCTACTAATACATGAAGCGCTGAGATTTAACTCATTTACCTGTGGAACAGGTAATTATTAAAATACCGAAGCACTTCCAGGCCTCGCTCTCTCTGACAGTCCAATCAGCATCTAAGCGCTGCAAGTTGTAACTGGAACTTGAGACATGCTGGCACTTCTGGAGACTACCGACAGGACTCTGTTTTCTTCCCCACCCTTAAATGATTGTTTTGTCATTTTTTTCCAATCATGATGTCATCAACAAGGGATCCCCTGGCGCCCACTTCCCCAAAAGACCAACAGCTACGTAGGAAAAGTACAAGAGCAGTTTATGGAGTCTTTCAAAGAAAAACAAAGCAATCGCATTCAGACTAAACTACAGGGTCCCGAGCCCTGTTGGGACTGCAGTGCTCCTGCCCCTCGCCATTCTGCGGGGCCAGCAACGGCAGATCCTGCGGGTGCACCACACGCACGCACCGTCGGGCCACGCTCAGCGCACACTTTTATCAGACTAGCAGGTGCTGCTCCTGCTGCCAGCCGCGGGCACGCGGGTCCTCCGCACCCAGGCAGGCTGCCTCAGAAACAGAAGCTCGCTCTTTCTCTGAAAGGCGGCTGGGGCACCGGCGTTACCCAGCGTTGCGACGGGGGGGCGGGGGAAACGAGCTACGGGACAGCTGCGACCCCGGGGGCGCCACGCACCCGCCGCACGGGCCCGGGGAAGGAGCCGCCAGTGGGCGCAGCCGCGCCGCCGCCGCCCGCAGCACCG
>NW_020447416.1:0-10322 GCF_003343035.1 Apteryx rowi | reverse complement strand
GAACCGCCCCCGTCGCCGCCGCCGCCAGCGAGGCAGCGCTGGGCGCTGCGCAGCCCCCGGCCGGAAGCTGGGCGGCGCCGCGGCGTCAGTTCCGTGGCGTCAGTTCCGTGGCGTCACTTCCAGGCGTCACTTCCGGCGCGCCGCCGGCGCCGGCCCCTTGGCACGTTCTTCCAGCCGGGCTGCAGTGACTGTCCCGGCTTCGGGACCAGAACCGAGTCCTCTGAAGCCTGGGCGTGCTTTACGTTTCCTTTTGTTGGGCTTTGTGTCGCTTCGGGATTGTTCCTGCGCGGCAGCAAGCCTTCCCACGAGCGGGTTGGGAGGGCTGCACAGCCACGGTCAGCGGGGCGCAACCCGTGGGGCTTCCCAGGCGGTCGGGAAGACCCCGGCGCCGGCGCCGTCTGAGGAGCTGCGCCGTGCCTCCGAGCCTCCCCGGTGCCCGCGTGCCGCTAAAGCGCCGCGCGCACACGCGGGCGGCCCTGCCCCGTTTCAGGGCTGGCGCAGGCAGTCCCGGGTTTCGCCAGCGCCTCGGCTTCCCCTAGCGCTGWGCACCGCAGCAGGCCGAGCAGCAGAGGGGAAGGCCTCAGCTGCCAAGGAGCGCTGTCGCTGGCGAGCTCTGCGCGCCTCTCCGCAGGGAGAAGCCTCTGCATGTGCTGCGCGGCATGGCGAAGGCGAGTGCCGCCCGTGCCCCTGCGCCGGGAGAGCTGCCCTGCATTGCTCGGCACCTCCTYGTGGAGGTGCTCCGCGCCTCGCTGGGCACAAACCTGCCCCTTCCCTCCCCAAGTCGGGCCCCTCTTCTGGCTGTATTTCGCGAAGCTGGAGGAGCTGGGCTAGGCTTGCGGGGAGTTGCGGGGGATTCGCTTGCACAGCATGGTTGGGCGCTTTCTGAGGGGGGGCTGCTGTTACACGGAGCTGCCTTTACCCCGGGGCTACGTTAGCCGGGGTTTGCTGGGGCTACCATTACACGGAGCTGCTGTTACCCYGCTGCTGCTGGGACCTGGCACCGTTGCTAACCCGGGGCTGTTGATAGGTGGCGCTGCCATTACCCCAGGGCTCCTGTTACCCCAAAGCTGCCGCTGCCCTGGGACTGCCATTTAGCCCGGGCCTTGCCGTTATCCCGGATCTACCGCTCTGCCCTGACCTGCTGCTCTCCCTGGCTGCTGTGTTAAATATGGTCTGTGCTGTTACCCTGGAGCATGGCATTACCCTGTGTGCCATTTCCCCACCCTGCTCTTAGCCTGGCTCCAGGACAGTACCCCTGGTGCTGCTGCCACCCCAGCCCTGGCTGCCACCCCGGGCCGGATGCTCCCTTGGCACTGCCATGACCCCAGGCCTCCTGTTACACCACACCCTGCCATTTCCCTGTGCCTGCCTTTTCTGCTTTTTATATTTTCAATTCTTATTAAGAAAAGCTCCCGTCATGTCTCTGGCTCCATGAAATGAAGTCTGGCTTGTCACCTTTCCATGAACCTGCACTCGGTAAATGCAGGTGTCCTCCGAGTTTCCCCAGTTGCTCCGGCCAGAAAGCTTTATATATTGAAAGGCTCTGGAAAGCTCCTGCTGTAAAGCAATCATGGGAAGAAGAAGCATGGTTACTGGGGTGCAAAGAGCGATAGTACAACCCAGAGATCTGCCTCTGCCAGCCCAGGCCCGGGCCTGGGCCCTGCTAAGGGCAGCCCCTCCACCCCCCCGGGGAGGGACAGTGAAGGCTCTTTCTGCCATGGCCCTGTGGGCAACTGCCCATTCCTGCCTGGCCTTTGCCCACACACACTTCCTGTACCTTCGGGGGGAAGGTCTGAATGGCCTCTTTTTCCACATCGTATGTGAACGTCCCCAGGAGAGTTTCTTCTTCTCCCTCCTCATCCACTCCCTCCGAGACAAAGCACAAGGGTCAGGCTCAACGCGAGGATGGGGAGAGGCACACGCTGCTTCAGGACCTGTTACCTGCCTGCCCTCTCCCGTGGCTTGAGCACTAGTCTAGTGCAGGTTACAGTGAAGCTGAGCCTCCTCCTTGAGGGTGGATGGACTGCCCTGAGATGCATGGCCAAAAAGCACTGAGCAGGTCTTGAGAAGGAGAAAACCAGCATGTTACTTGACATAGCTCTTGGGGCAGTGCTCCCGAGAGCCCAAGGCCCAAAGCTCAGAGGATGCACAAAGAGAAGTGAGTGCCTCTTCTGGCTTTTCCCCATGGCCACATCCCAGCGCAGCAGATTTACAGAGACAGTGAAATCTCAGGGGGTGCTGCTGACGGTCCCGGACAGAGAGACTGCCTTGTAGATGTGCTGCACAGTGACAGCGGTTGATTGGATGCGTGCAGGCAGCCAAATGACCACCTGCTCCTGAGACCCTTGGAAAGGCCAGCATTGTCCGGGAGTCACGTCGGGCTGAAAGGAGGAAACAACAGTGGATGGGGAGGGAATGATGGGGACACCACCACTACTCGTGATCAGAAGCACAAGCACCCCTTTGTGTAGGTGTTGTGTTTCTGCTCAGAAATGAACAGCATGTGGGAGGCAGTAGAGAGAATCAGGAGGCCTTCTTCCCCACCTGCTGAAGGGGGCTCTCAGGATGGCTGAGGAAAGGAAGACCTGTTGGGCATGAAATATCTGCTTCCCTACACGTGACTCAGGGCCCAGCAGAAACATCTCTCTCTGCCCAGCAGCTTTGCAGGCCCTGCCACCTGCCACCCCCTCAGAAAAGGGCCTGTCAGAGAGGAAGTAGGCAAATGGGCCTCAAAGGAGAGACTCCTTCACCCAGCTGTGATCAGGGATTGTGGGCAGGGTGCAGCCACTGATTTCAGTTCATTTGAGTCCCGCTCCCGAGGGAGCCACTGGTTTCTAGCAAGTCACCTCTCAGGTGTCAGGAATCACCGCTGGCGRCTTGAGCAGCAATGCTGGACAGAGGGGAGATCCCCTGGGCTTTGTCCCAACTGTGCAGGAAGGGACGAAAGCCGCACTGAGGATTTCTGCTACAATAACTGCAAAATGGTGTCTGGTGGGTTTGGAGCAGAGAGGAACCAAACGGCCCTGCAGAGCCAACTYTCTCCCCACGCATAGCTGCTGGATGTTCTCTGCAGGTCGATTGTGGCACCTGAAAGGGAGATGGAGCTGCTGACTGCGAGACCCCACAGACCTGGTGCTTACAGGGTATTTCTAACACTGCCTGCTAGCTGTGTCTCTCACTGCCTGCCACACTAAGCACCACACTGTTGCAGATGCCCTGGTGCCTAGGGAAAAGAGGGCTCCCTCAGCTTGGCCACTCTTTCTCTCTCACAGCACCAGGAAAAGACAGGTCTGCAGGTGCTGGCAGACAGCAAACCCCCATGGGAACGACGGCAGACCAAAGCTGAGGTCTTGCTGTGTGGACAGCAAAGCACAATGCAGCCATTCCCTTTTGGTCGAGAGGAAAGCTCAGCGGAGAGGAAGAGAGCCTCTCCATCAGCACAGAAAGTTTGCAGGGCAGTGCCAGAGGCACCASCAAGAAGCCCCAAGGCAGGAGTGGGCATGAGTCCAAGAGAGCCCCTCTGCCACAGCCTTGCTCGTGGACTGCCACCTGTCCTTTCATCTCCCTCCGCCTTGGTGAGCAGAGGCTGCCACACAGCCTCCTTTTGGAAGTGCTGTACACAAGCACAGCACGAGGAGACCTGGCTCCCTGAGTCCATACCTGAAGTTTTCAGAGCCCAGCCAGGCAGCTGCACATGGCCTTCTGGAGTCATGTCAGACAGTGCCTCCCTCGTGGTGAACTTCCTGTCAAAGGCAGAAAGGAACACAGAAAAGGACCACATCAGCGGACAGCTCAGTAGCACTACTAGTCCTAGCGCAGAAGAAAGGGAAGAGCCTGTGTCACAAAATGCAAGACAAACCTTGTGCAAAGAACTGAAAGACTCAATGCTTTCTGACGAGAAACGCGAGGACTGGGGAAGAACATCCCTGTGCACAGCCATAGTGCGGACATGGGGCAGGTCCCACACCTTGGTCTCCACCCTCCCCACTCTCCAGCTCAACCTGGAGATGGGCTGAGGCCCTGCCAGTGCCAGCTGGTCCTGCCAGGGCCCCTGTGTCTCAGGACTGCTGCAGGGGCCAGGCCAGAGCTACCAGAGGCCCCGGCACACCAGGAGAAGCATGTCAGGAGTCCTCTGCTCCCACAAGGAGCCCAGTGAAAGCTGGCTGGGAGAAGGGGCTTTACCGCAGAGAGGCTCCACCAGCAAGCCCCTGGGCAACAATGGGGTGGCTTCGGCAAGCAAGAAAACACCACCAGCAACCCCAAGAAGTGTCTTGCCAGGGCTCCTGCTCATCCAAGCCTTCTTTCACAAAATGGAGCATCACCTGCTTCATACTACTGATCTTCACATTCAGGCGGGACATCTCCTCCTTCAGCGGTTGCATCTGATTGGCTTGTTCTGCTAGCCAACTCCTCAAGTCCCTGCAGGCAGCGAGAAGCAGCTGGTAGAGAGCTGCCCAGCCCCTGTGGGAACCTCCAAGCTCAGAGGAGAGAAGAGCTCCATGTGCTTGGGCCCCTTTTGCTCTCCCCACTTTAGCAGTGCTCCCCTTCACCCTGCAGCTTTAGCAAAAGGCAGACATAAGGAAAAGACATGAGCTCTGGGGAGTGCAATTAGCTCATGCCCAGCTGACACTACTCCATGAAATCAGTCCCCAGCCACTAACTGTCTCACTGTCTGGACTTCAGGTCCAGTATCAGCCATCCCAGCGGCTCCTGAAAGGGAAGAGCTTTGCATCAGCATAGCCAGTACCACAACTGCCGGGGCTTCCCCAAGAGGCTGCTTGAGGAAGGCCCAGCAGAAGCTGCTGCTTCACTCTGGCAAAGGGAAGCTTTGCTGAGCTTCCCTCTGCAGGGAACAGGAGGATTTGGGGATTTATCCCACCACGGCCAGCACTTCTCCTTCTCTCCTTTGCAGGAGTTTCCTGTCCCGCAACAACCGTCACTGACCTGTGGCACTTCCTCGTCCATGCTGGCAGCGACAGCACACAGTAGACACCGACTGTAATTCACAGCAGGCAAGAAACAGCTAGGTTACTAGGCCAGGTGTGACCTACTTGTAGAGAGCATCTCTGGAGCTCCCTGAAGCGCAGAAAGGCGAAGCTGCGCTCCAGTGCCTCTGCCTCACCCGGAGAACTGGCATCCAGCACCTCTGTGCTACTGCTGGCAGCTCTTTGCTCACAAATACTCACCAAGAGTGACAGGGATCAGCCACAAGAAGACTTTCAAGAACCTTTTTTTCTCCAGGGGATCTTTTGCCTAGAAAAGAGGCAGTGCTGTTGTTACCAAAGTTTCAGCTTGGGGCAAGCCCCTTCACAGTGCGGATGTTCCCGTCAAAGCTGAAAAGCAGCCATGTGGGAAGTCTGCTGCTGACAGAAAGCTCACAGAGCAGACTCCAAAAGGAACATGGGTTCTGTTGGCACCGGTCTCCACTCCAGGCAGAGCTTCCTGCAAGAAAGTGCCCCCGGAGCGCCTTCAGCAGAGGAATGAAAATCACTGAGGGAAGCCAACAGATCTACCAAGTGAAAGCAGAAAATAGTCTTTGTGGTGWGCTTGCTTTCTCTTTCGCTACAAAAGCAAGCCTGTTTCCACCTGAGATCAAACAGATGTTTATATCTGGTGGAGGGAGCAAGGGAGACACTCGCATGGCGGAGACGCAGATGCTGAAAAGTCTCCGCAGGAACATAATGGCCATCGCCACGTATCTAGTGACATGGAAGATGATCCCTGGGCAAAGAAACCAGTGGAAAGTGAGGTCTCGCTCCTGTGGTCTGTCCTGCGGCATGCGCAGGTGTTTCAGCTCCCCGCGGGAGGGACGCACTGAGCCCCACGTGCTGCCTCCGCGGGCAGGGCTGCACGGGGGAGCYGAGGAGCCGTCCCCTCCAGGCACTGCCACCACAGCTGGGCCGGGCAGGTTTAGGTAGCGTGTCCCACGGGTACCACAGTACCCATATGAAATTATAGGTCATTGCATCATAGTTGCGTGATTGCTCTAAAACCTCACTCTGAGCGTGATTTTGTGGTTTTGTGGTTTCTGCAGGGCGATAAGGCCCGGGCGAGCCAGGCCGGGTGGGCGCAGATGTGGAGCCTCTCTGCCTGGTCTTTGGCATGTCCCCTTGACAGGGGCATTCTCTTTTCTGAGCTGAAGAGCAGCAATTCTGGAAGTTACAGCCATGCTTTTCCACACAACTGGAAAGAGGAGAAGCTTTGTATGGCTCCCCTCAGAGAAGCGCCACAGACCTGCACCATCTCCCATCTGACTGAGAGTCTTCCTGAAGCTGGGAAAACCCTTCCCCAGGCCCCAGTTCAGCGGCTTGGCTCTGATTCCTGAGCAGGCAGCTACGCTGGACTTCCTTGCTCAGGAACAAAAGTTTTGGATACTGGTAACTTTGTGGGAGTGCGACTGCACAAGGGCTTTGCTTGTTTCTTCTTGTGAATCCACCCCAGCATGAGCATCGCCTGAGCTGTGTGCTGTGGGAACCAGAGTCTGCCAGCTGATAAACCACCGCCAGCCCTGCCCTTTGCCTGGTCTGACCCATAACCTTCTTGTTTGTCTCCTGGCCCATGTGGGAGCCGTGCTGTATTCGCATAGTGGAGCTGCAGGCATGGAGCAGGCGTCTCTGGAGGGAGACAAGGGCCCTTGCCAGAAGGCGAGGAATACTGAAGATTGCCCCTGGGCAAAGAAAGACCCCAAAAGTTAGGTGTCGCTCCTGAGGTCCCTTCTCTGGGCTCCCCACCAGACGACGTTTCCGATGCCCCGGGGAAGTGGGGGCCAAGTCCTATGCAGTCACTGCGTGGGGCAGGGGCAGTGATGGGATGGTAGGTGACCCACGAGCTCTGCTCCAGAGCCCACTAGAGTGCAGCTCCAAGGCTTGCCCTGCCTGCAGGAGGCCATGGAGCAGGAATGCAGCTGGGCAGTGCCCTGCCAACTGACATTTCCTGCTTGTGAGTTCGGCCTACCCCCATATAATCCATGTCCCTGCCTAAACCACAGCACTGGGCCTGACCTGGGGCACTTCCCCTTGGGGGTCTGGGCCTGGGCATGGTACTGCCGGTACTGTGCAAAGAGAAGCAGTGTTCAATGCTGTCACGTCCCACCCACGTATAAAGATTGAGCGTTTTTTTAAGGTTAGAGGCACTGCTCCATGTCGGCAGGTCCACCAGAACAGGTTGTCCCACATAATGGAGCGGGTTTGTAGGGTCCTTAGTCTCTTTTTTCCTGGGGACTATGGATGGGGGCTCAGGACACAACACGGTAAGTCGTGGACACCCATTAATTCCCCAGCGGCTGTTGACTCTATAGACCGCATCTGACACCCGCTGTGCCCACCCCGGTTTGTGAGGTTTCAGGGGCTTCCTCAAGAGTCCATTGGTGTGCTCAGCAATGCCATTCGCCTGGCGGTGGTATAGGGTGTGAAAAATCCACTAGATCCCTTTGTTCCGTGCCCACTCTTGAACCACCCCGGCAGTGAACTGGCTTCCATTATCCGAATGGATTGATTGGGGTTTAGGTAAACAGCTGAAGCACACTGGTTCTTTATCTTCAGCCTCTCTAACAACCACACTCCATACGGCTACCAATTCTCCCACCTGAGCACTTTCCTCTCCCTCTGTCACAATTCGGTCCCCTAAATCAACATGCAGGGCTACCGCTCGGTATTTCCATACCTTTCCCTCTCTTCTAGAGGATGCGTCAGTGAAGCATACATTTTTTAGGTGGGGTTCAGAAGGAGTGGCAGGTTTTATAGAAGGGGGAGGAGGTCCCTGATCTGGTTGATTGCCGGGTGGGTCTTGTGGTTGTACTACATATAGTTTTAAAAAATCAGGCAGACCCCGGACCAGGGGAGTCATTCTATTGGGGTTAGCAATTCATAGCATCGGGGAAGGCTGTTGAGGGACTAAACGCCTATCATGCATTAATTGAAGCCAAGCAGCCTTCTGCAAACTTTCAGTCAAATGGTTTATAGTTGGGGTCTCGATACATACTGGATCCCCCCTTTCCAAGGGGTCCACACCTCCTGCCCAATAGGCAGYTCGTTAACGACCATGCCTCTCTTGGGTCATCAGTAGTTAGGAAAACCCCTGGCCCACAGTACCCCTGGGCCTCATCTTCCGACAGCAGAATTCGATCGCCAGTAGTCAGTGATACTCTCCATACATACTCCGTCTCCCTTTCTTGAGCTAACCTAGCGTATTTTTCCTGGATTTTCGCCATTTCAGCCGCCGAGTATGGCACTGTCCGGGTAGTAATTTGCAGGGCTGCCCCACCTTGACAACTATCGGTGGTCTCTGTCTTAATTACTGGTCTCATCACCACTTCCTCATTCTCGTGCTAAGATATTTCTCGACTAATTTCCAATTCCTTAGTCAGGTCCAAGGGCTTTAAGCTTTGTTTCTCAGCCAACTGCGCCAAGCTTCTAAGTCCCGGCTCACTATCTGGAAGAGAATTAAGATCTGTCCGGTCGGGACATTCTTGTCTCCCTTCCTCTAATTTGGACCGTAAAATTTTTTCTCGGTCCCATGCATCTGACAGAGACGCATGGAGTTGCTGAGTGGCATTATGTTCAGCGGTTAGTTGGCTCTGCAGGGCTTCTATCTGTTCTTGCCAGGATTTGACCATTTCATCCTTAGTTTGCTTCAGCGGGTGCCTCTCCTTCTGGGCCGCCACTAGTGCTGCTCCCAACACAGCACACGCTGGGGCTTTCCCTTTTCCTGGCGGTGCCTTTTGTTCCTTCATAACTGTGGTAATTCTACCCGCTGCAGCTTTCGGATCATGCCCGCTGATATGGGCCCCTGTCATTCCTGGTGGGGAAGGGCATGCCTTATATTCCTTCAACGTCTCGACAACAGGGAAGCGGTCGAGCGCCGGCCTTTCCCGGGTAGCTGTGGCTTGCCGCTGCTCGAACCTCTCCCGGCTCATCGCTGAGAGGTCGCTTCCTGGCTCTCCCCGCCTGCGCTCACCAGGTGGAGAGTCGGTATCCCCAAGGACCTTCCAGCACTGAGGGGATCCCGTCCATGACACCAGTCAATATGCCACGTCCCACCCATGGCGGGGTGGAGGGGCGGAGAGTGACTCGGATTCGCAAATCCCCTTCGGTGAGGACTAAGGCGAGGAAACACTCAAGGTCCTTATGTAAACATCAACTCTAATGGAACAAATATCCTGCAGACGTTGGCCCTCTCTCAGTTACGTTTAAACCACAGCAGGCTTTGTGTTACTTAACCGCTTTAAGAGAAGAGAAAAAGAGGGAAAAAAAGGAAAAAGACAGGTGCTTGGTGTGCAGTGCCGGCCCAGGGCTCCTGCACACCCCTGTTTATTGCCCCACTGCCTGGACTTCCAGAACCTTCTCTCGCCCCAGTTCCAGGAGTGGCTGAGGCGCCAGTCAGCCAAGGGAAGTGACACCAGGCCTCTCTCCGTGGCTTTCTGGCACTTCCTCCCGTTTCAGGAACCTTCTCTGGGGGCCTTGTTCAGGCTGACAGTACAGTTATTTGGGTCTCGTCCCTCACAAACGCCCATGCTTAGCATGCTTTTTGCCCGCCGTGGAGCAGATGCCAAAGCACCAGGGCTGGTTTCCACTGCTAAGCAGGACACTGGAGAAAACAGAGCATCTGCCAAAGAAATTCCTTCCGTTTTAGAGAGCCCGAGGCGGTACCCCCCACTTTGCTGGACCTCCCAGCTCCCAAACGCAGGCTGTCTCAAGGCTGTCCTGCCCTTTCACCCGCTCTTCTCTGCAGCTCCGGAGGAGCACCCGAGAAAATGCCTTTCTGCCGGGCGTTGCTGGCTGCTGGCGGAGGGCCCCGGGGTGGCAGGGGAGGACATAACCCAGCAGCCTTCTGGGGGGGCTCCTCTAGTCACAGGAGGAGGAGGGAAGGGCAGAAGGCAGGAAGCTCCTAACCCAAGGACAAATGAGCGGAGAGGACAGCCCAGGTACAAAAGGGGCAACCTGGCAGGGTACGACCAGCTGCACGGGCTGCCAGCGGGGAGCTCGGCGCCAGYGCTCCAGGCGCAGCCCTGCTCCCCAGCCTGGGGGCAGCCCAGCAGGCGGCACGCTCTTGCCCCACTCGCTCAGGCGCATCCCGCCCCTGCACGGCACTCCCCACGCGACCCCTGCCCGCCACCTGCCACCCCCAGTGCAGGCGCCCGGCACGCCAAGACCCTCTCTCGCGGCACGCACAAAGCACACTCGAGCGCACCCAGCTGGGCACCCAGCACCTTTTATTCAGCGTTTGCCCTGCAGGCCCCAGCAGCCCCAGTGCTACGGAGACGCGGGGCTGCCGGGCGCCCGTCAGAAGGGCAGCAGCCCCTTGCTGCGCATGGCCAGGCTCTC
>NW_020447415.1:116660-118365 GCF_003343035.1 Apteryx rowi | reverse complement strand
TCCAGTTCTGGGCTCCCCAGTACAAGAGGGATGTGGCACTACTGGAGCAAGTCCAGCGAAGGGCCACAAAGATGCTTAGGGGACTGGAGCATCTCTCTTATGAGGAAAGGCTGCGAGAGCTTGGCCTGTTTAGCTTGGAGAAGAGAAGGCTGACAGGAGATCTTATCAATGTGTACAAGTATCTGAAGGGAGGGTGTCGAGAGGATGGGGCCAGACTCTTTTCVGTGGTGMYRARCGACRGGACGCGAGGCAATGGGCACAAACTGAAACACAGACACTTCCATCTTAACATGAGGAAAAACTTTTTCACTGTGAGGGTGACAGAGCACTGGAACAGGTTGCCCCGAGAGGTGGTGGAGTCTCCTTCTCTGGAGATATTCAAAATGCGCCTGGATGCAGTCCTGTGCAATGTGCTCTAGGTGACCCTGCTTGAGCAGGGGGGTTGGACTAGATGATCTCCAGAGGTCCCTGCCAGCCTCAGCGATTCTGTGAGAACTCTGGCGAATGCAAACTCTGGTGAGTGCGAACTCTGGCGAGTACGAGAACTCTGGGGAGCACGGGAAGTTTGGGGAGCGTGGGAACTCTGGGGAGCGCGAGAACTCTGGTGAGCTTGAACACTTGCGAGCCCGCGAACTCTGGCGAGTTCAAACTCTGGGGAGCGCGGGAAATCTGGGGAGCGCGGGAAATCTGGGGAGCGCGGGAACTGTGGTGAGCGCGGGAACTCTGGCGAGCGCAGGAGCTCTGGCAAGCACGAACTCTGGCAAGCACGAACTCTGGCGAGCGCGGGAACTCTGGCGAGTGCGTACTCTGGGGAGTGTGAGAACTCTGGGGAGCGCGGGAACTCTGGCAAGCGCGAGAACTCAGGTGAGCGCGAACTCTGGAGAGCGTGAGATCTCTCGGGAGGGCGGGAACTCTGGTGAGAGCGGGAACTCTGGTGAGCTTGAACACTTGCGAGCGCGCGAACTCTGGCGAGTTCAAACTCTGGCGAGAGCGAGATCTCTGGGGAGTGCGAACTCTGGGGAGCGCGGGAACTCTAGCGAGTGTGAGAACTCTGGCGAGTTCAAACTCTGGCGAGCGCAAGATCTCTGGGAAGTGCGAAATCTGGCGAGCGCGAGATCTCTGGGGAGTGTGACCTCCGGGGAGAACGAACTCTGGCGAGCGCGAGAACTGTGGCCAGCGCGGGAACTGTGGGGAGCATGGGAACTCTGGGGAGCGCGGGAACTGTGGTGAGCGCGAGAACTCTAGTGAGTGCGAACTCTGGTGAGCGCGAGATCTCTGGGGAGTGTGAACTCCGGGGAGAGCGAACTCTGGGGAGGTCGGGAACTCTGGCAAGCGCGAACTCTGGGGAGCGCAAGAACTCTGGCGAATGCGAACTCTGGCAAGCGCGAGAACCCTGGTGAGTGCGAACTCTGGTGAGCGCGAGAACTCTGGGGAGCGCGGGAACTGTGGGGAGCACACAAACTCTGGCGAGCGCGAGAACTCAGGTGAGCACGGGAACTTTGGGGAGCACGCAAACTCTGGCGAGCGCGAACTCTGGCGAGCTCGAGAGCTCTGGCGAATGAGAGCTCTGACAAGCATGAGAAGCGTGGTGAGTGCGAACTCTGGCGAGCGAGGGAACTCTGGCGAGGGCGAGAAATCTGGGGAGCGTGAGAACTCTTGTGAGCGCAAATTCTGGCGAGCGCGGGAAATCTGGTGAGCACGAGAA